>NW_027397074.1:29856803-29871483 GCF_003265705.2 Callorhinus ursinus
CCCCCCCCCATTCCTTCCCTAATGCCCGAGCAAGAAACATGGTGGAAGATACAGATGTGGTATTACAATAACAACGTGAGAAACGAAAATAAACTTCTAACCCTCTATAATAAAAAAGCAAATTTTGATATGCTGGGCTAGAGGAAAGACTGAATATCTTTCTATTCTCTCTATAGAAAATGAGATTGTGGAATTGTAGTTGTATGAAGGAGGGGTCGAAAATGTAGGGAGAATAGTAAATGGTGAATTAGGCAGTTAGTTAATAGTAGTACAAATAGACGATTTTTATGGATGTAGTGTTGATTTTGACACCAGCTTCCTAAGTTTGTGAATGTTTGTGATTTCTTTTGTCATTCTAAATAGATAATCACTTTTATACCTAATCTTATATTCTTCCCCCCATCACCAAATTATATAAACCCCAGTACCAACCAAACCTGGATCTATCTATGGAATTATAGAAAAAGAATAGTCACACAGTCTTTGCCAGATTCCATCAAAGAGCTCTTTATCCAGGAAAGATGCTGCCTTGCCCAGCTTATGTGAGTTTCCCTGTTGCTTCTCAGAAATACCATTTGTGTAGAATGAAGTCTGTGTCTGCCCATCAGAATGAGATTCCATTAAATAACCAAATCATAGTCCACGTTCATCCAGACACTGCCTGATGATTTGGCTTTCCTGGTAGTTTTCTAAGAAGAGAGAATCTGCTGGTCAGTTTAGTGGAGTGTCATTGGTTGATACTTGCTGTATATTAATTACGTGGTTTATTTGTCAGTTCATTGTGACCTTTGTGAGAGTGATTAAGTGTTCTTAAGAGTAAGCCATCCTGGGCCATAAAATCAAATTTGTAAGCTGGAAAGGCTGTTGAGAGGTAGATCTTGAACTATGGTGTCTATACCAGAGGAAACACCACTCTATAAAGAACCTGTTTGCATCTATAAGAATGTGCAGAACATGCCATTCCAGTAAAAACTTCCTAGACACAGTTTCAATTTTCTTTGTACAATGCATCCATTTTCCTCTAAATCCTTGTATTTTATGAAAGTGGAGAGCCCTTTGGTCAAGAAAGTTATTTCATAACTCAGTTTGTAACTTTAAAATGAAATTCAATTATTTTTTTCTTTTGTTCTTTTCCAGAACTCCGAAAGATACCATTCTTTACAGTTTTCGTATGGTGTGTAGGAACTATCCCATTGAAATATGTTGCTTTAGCACATGTCACAGCCAAATGATATCTTTTCCCCCTCAGATTAGGAAAATGTTTCAAGAAAATTCAAATGTAGTCTGAAAATATGCACGTTTCTTTTTCAAAAATGGTACATAAACTCCTATTGTGGTTTTTAGAAAGTGACCTGTACTCATTCTTCTTTTAAAGTTCATTTGTTGAGTTCAGTTGTCCTGGGGCCTAGAAGATAAAAGACACCTTCTGGATATTTTTTTTTTTTTTTTAAGATTTTGTTTATTTGACACACAGAGAGAGAGAGAGAAAGAGCACACAAGCAGGGGAAGCAGCAGAGGGAGAGGGAGAAGCAGGCTCCCCACTAAGCAGGGAGCGCAATGCGGGGCTCCATCCCAGGACCCTGGGATCATGACCCGAGGTGAAGGCAGACGCTTAACTGACTGAGCCATCCAGGTGCCCCTCCTGGATATATATATATATTTTAATTGGAGCTACATCTAGCATTAGGAGAGAATGAACTCCTAGGGCCTTGTGATCTAATGCAAATGTTACCCCATTTCACAGATGGAAACAAAAATTAGAATTGTCCAGTATCTTGAGAATGTTTGTCTTCTCTGTCCGATTCCACTACGTACACAATATTCTTCCCCACCCCCACCTCTCATGCCATCCATCTGAGTGGGCTCTTGTTAAGAACCAAACCACACTCCAAAATCAGGGACCTGGGACACCAGGTTAAGATAAAAAAGCTGTTAAGAAGCAAGGATTACTGTTTTATTGTTCTTCTCATTAGGTAATTCAGAGATAAGTCCTGAGAACGGTTTGCGGTCCAGAATTCCAGAGGTTTGGCTGCATGGATTCTATCAAAGCACCAAAGATGATTAGTTTCTTAGAAATGATTTTTTAAGATAACGATTTATTCTCTCAGTTCTCTCTCCAAATTTTATTTCATGTCAGTTTATGAGAGGTATTGATGATTGTTATTCTAGAGATGCTAAAGTTTAACGTTTAAACTCTTTAGTTAGCCAAGCTAAATATAATTACTACTTCACTTGGAATAACATTCTGAAAATCCTAGGCTTTGTCCAAATTTAATCATTCTGGTAGATGCTGTGGTGCGCTAAACCAGATGCCTCTTTGTGATCAAAGTACTCATTGTACCACCTGCTTACAGCTCACATGTGAGCACCTCTGAGGACATTGCCCTCTGTTTACAAACTCTCACCAGAGGTAGACCATGTCCAGTGACTGATGGAGGTGGGGGAGGGGGATAGTGGAGGCTCAGCGGTATTGCCTCATCCGGGACAAATCTGAAAGAGTGTTCCACGTTCGTAGCACCATGTGGGATCTGGTGAATCATCTGTTGTTGCACCGAAGTTCAACTTCTGTCCAGTCCTGCTTCTCACTCCCTTAAAGGGAATTTATCCCCAGAGCATCCTCCAGTAAGATTATAGCGCACAGATTTCTCTTCCTTAGTCTTTTCCTTGGGGACTCTCACCTAAAACAATCATATCTCCCATTATTTTTTACTTTGAAATATGAGTTGCCAATTTAATTGATAGACTTGAGCTTCTGATTTTCATTTAGTTTTTAGTAGTGGTGCCAGCAAAAGAATATGTTCCATTCACAATCAGTAGTCATAAAACTGCTAATCTGAAATCTGTTTACATAATCCATTAGCCTAAAATATATACTTGAAGGTACAAATGCATTCATGGCTAGTAGGATCATCAATGACTATTAAAAATGTTCCAAGTGACCAACTTTCATGATGGCCTGTTTAGTTTCTTTCATAGTCCATTTAGAAATTCTTTTCGCCTTAGGATACGAGGAGAAATTTAACTCAAGAGACATTATATTTTAGTGCTCCCATCCTCCAAAAATAGGTAAGGGTACCTTCTCTGAAAACATAGTGATGACCTAATTGGCGATGGCTTTGGGGGTTGTCCGATGTCCAATATCTTTGTGAGGAGTTACATGATGAAAATACAGTCTATGATTTCTCCCTATGTTTCAGTGAAGGAAATCATTAGAGAAGTAACATTTCTATAGTTGTGTAGATAAAAATCCAGATTGCTTCTGCTTCAAAGGCTAAGAAAACATCTGCAGACAGAACATTCAGCTGTCTCCATATCTTCACGACATGGATCACTCAGTTCCCAGCCAATTTATTGTTACCTTTCTTATGTCAAAATAATATATGGTGCTCCCCCCCACCCCGTCCCACCAACACAATGTTGTTAATAAAAGTGAGAATAATGACATTTCTCTTTAGGCAAATTGCATGTATTGTCAAAACCTGCTATTGCCTTTTTTAATTGTGAAAATAATAAGTGGTCCTTTGTATATGTGACAGTTGAGAAATATGGTAAATCTGACCTTCTTTGGACTTATGAGACTGTGTAGAGGCCAGGAATCAAGGCTTATGAAACCCAATTCTGAGGGCAAAATTCCTCTCCACTGCTTTTTGAGAAAGGGCAGAAGCTCATGTTTATTTCAACTTAAGGGCCAGCCACTTACAAAGTTTGACTAAAACCAATTTTTCCTTATTTCGAAAGTGTGTTTTTAAGGAAGCAGTAGTAGTTTTTTTTTAACTTATGGCTTTGTTTTGTGAAAAATTATAGTTATATTAGCAACAGTATATTGGTAGAATTTTTGTGGAATATTTAAAACCACAAGGAAAAGTTCAAACTATATGAAATATATTTAATCTTATTAGTAAGATTAAAAATAATGTATATTGATGAGAGATGGAATTATAGTTGGATTAAGAGCCTAAAAAGTACTTTAAAAATTCTTTAGTTTTGTATGACACGAGGACATGTCTTATGATCCAAAGAAATGTCATGAAATTATTAAAATAAAGTTATTATTATATCCAAAGCACTAACATGTCCAAGTAATTGAAATCATACAGTGCTCCCCCCGTCCTGTTTCTCGCACATGCACACAAGATTGTACGTCTTCCACGAGGTGTGGTGCACTTTAAGGACAAAGCGATCAGGAGAGGTTCCAGTTCATCAAAAGTGTGGCAAGCCCTGAAAATGATGTGACATGAGATGAGCGTTGTTTAGGAAATGTATTTTCTCACAGCCTTCACCTCTCCTGGGCTGTGATTCTAACACCACTCTGTGCCTCCCATCTTTATCTTCAGTTTACTCATTGCAGCGTGAGGATTGGCCCCCAGGGTTCTTTGGGCTTTGGGCCCTTCTGACTGCAGCAGTTCTCCTTGGACTGATAACATAAGCGTGCCTCCTTTGGGCTCTTCCCCAGGGATTTAGCCTTTTCTTCCCTCTCGCAGCTCCACCCCCACACACCTGCACACACATAGCGGTGTGCTGACCTCCAGAGCAGCTTTAACTGAGTGAGGTCCAGGCCGATCCCATTTTTGTTCCAAACTGAGAGAAACGAACCGCAAAAATCACACCCCTTTCCCAATCCTGGCTGTACTTCTACCACCCTGCTTTGTTTTTCTTGATCATTGATGGCGTTTAGTTGTCTAAATGCAGCCATGTTTCTAAGGAGATGTGTGTGTGTGTGTGTGTGTGTGTGTGTGTTTTGAAGGACCAATTACATAATTCAGTCATTTCAAAGAGAGATGTCATTCTGCCAGTTCCTAGTTAGTTCCTACCCAATTTTGAAAATCCATTTAGGTCTTTTCAAACTATTTACATATAAATAGTAAAGCACTGCTAGAAGAAAGAAATTGTAGAAACCTATCTAAGCAGAGGAGTTTGCCCATCTTCAGAGGAATAAAATAAGGTTATCATCGTCCTACATGTATCTTATGGGGCACGTTGATTTTTTATACTTATTTAATATATCAGAGGAAATTATATTTACTTTGCAAAGAAGCATACCTACATGTCAATGGAAATAAGAATCCAGAGTCACCGAATTTGATCAAACAGATACTATAGTCAAAGCTTTCAACACTTTGAAAGTGGGTCTTCAACCAAAATTTTACACAGAAACAAAATGTGGATCTGCTCTGATGGTCGTGAAGGGTGGTCATGGGGTTGATGGAGCCCCAGCTGCCCCTCCAACAATGGCTGCCAACCCCCGTTTAGAGTGTCAAGTGCTCTTCACATACTGATTTGAAAACTATGTATTGGTCCAACTTTTTCACTTTACAGAGGACTCTGAGGCATGGAGTTTTAAGTGACATTACCAGAATATCCCAGGTAATTTGTGTCAGAGACATGGCTCAAATCCTGTTTCTCACTCATAGATTAGGGCCTCTTTCATCAAGATACAGACTCTTACATGTCTACCTATGGATCATAATATAAATATTTTACAATCTATGAATTTAATGGAGGGACAATATTTTCAAACTATCCCTTAATTTCCAAACAATTCACCAACTCACAGTTTTTGAACCATTTGAGTAAGGAGGCTGAGCCCATCAGATATTTGATCAAAAAATATTCCATGAGTTTAAATAGAGTCTCTTTTATTTAAATTAGTTCCGAATCACATTATTCCATGGGTGGCAAAGAAAATATAAATAGCTCAAAAGCATTTTTTGCATTTATTCAAAGACCAAGTTGGCTGCTAGTTGGCAATTTTAAGCTGATAAAGAATAAAGGCCACCCTATTTTAAGCTCTTTATCCAGTTAGCTGTCTAAAATGATTTCAACAGCTCAGGCAGGAAGGCTAGCTGGGTAAACAGAATATTCACAAATAAGTTCTATAGAATCCAGTGTAGAAACTGAAGAAGCTAGGGGAATGTTTGGCCTTATGACAACTGTGGAGTTTGAGTCAAAAATGAAAGTACTGCTAGTGATTCCCCATTGACTCAGGGAGGGGCTGCCCAGCCCTGGAAGTCATTTCTTTGCATTCTGTTTTCAGAGGTTTTGAGCTCTATTCTAAAAAAGAAAACATTGAATGCTTATAGCAGGGCATTGAATTTATGCTTAAAATTTTTTTTGAAAAGACTATAACTCCATTATCTTTCTCTTTTTTAAAAATTTTATTTATTTATTTGACAGAGAGAGAGAGCATAAGCGGGGGGAGCGGTGGGCAGAGGGAGAGGGAGAAGCAGGCTCCCCACTGAGCAGGGAGCCCGATGCGGGGCTCAAACCCAGGACCCTGGGATCATGACCTGAGCTGCAGGCAGACGCTCAACAGACTGAGCCACTGAGGCACCCCTCTTTTTGATTTTTTTACGATTTATTTATTTAGGGGCACCTGCGTGGCCCAGATGGTTGGACGCCTGCCTTGGGCTCAGGTCATGATCTCCAGGTCCTGGGATCGAGCCCCACCTCGGGCTCCCAGCTCAGTGGGGAGTCTGCTTCTCCCTCTCCTTCTGCCTCTCCCCCCTGCTTGTGCTCTCTCTGTCTCTCTCTCTCTTAAATGAATAAATAAAATCTTTAAAAAAAGATTTATTTATTTATATTAGAGCGAGATAGAGAGTGGGGGGAGGGGCAGAGGCAGAGGGAGAAGGAGAAAATCTCATGCACACTCCATGCTGAGCATGGAGCCCCATGGGGGGCTCGATCCCAGGACCCTGAGATTATGACCTGAGCCGAAATCAAGAGTTGGATGCTCAACCGACAGCAACTCAGGTGCCCCCTCCATCATCTTTCTTACTAGTCACTCCCATTTTGTCATTTTTGCCTATGGGGAAAAAGCACAGATATGTGGATTTTCTTATTTGTGGTCAGAGTGCATGCTTGCAGACTCCTCAAAGCAAAAGAGGATTTACTCATTTGGGGCTCCACATTGTTTTCTAAGCTAAGTAATCCCCACAGTCTGCTAGCACATTCATATGAAATCATTAGGTCTGCCTGGAGTCCCTGGCTCATTTAGTGGTATCAAGATATAAACGCATTGGGAACGACATCCTCCTCCCTGAGTAGGCATGATTCTTGTTTTACTCTGAGAGCACACGTGTCCAAAGGCAGGTGTGACTGAGGGAGTCATTGGTCCCCAGGGTCATTGCTGTGAGCCTACGATCAATTGACCATTGCACACTGCTGCCTTACAGCAGGTAGGAGTAGGGGAAGATGGGATGCTGGTAAAAATATTATTAGGGTGAGGCATTGCCTCATTGTAGACATAATAAAATGCTTCCTTTGTGGAAGGGTGTAGACCTCAGAGCCAAAGTCCATAGGTGCTGAAAAGTGGCAGGGCTGGCTCAGCAAGATAGGGAAGTGGGAAGAACTCAAAGATTGTATTTAATGTCTCTTTCTTGTTTCCTTTCTCCCTAGATATCCAGCCTCTTGTAACTGCCCTACTCCCTTTACTCACAGGATTCCTTCTCCCTTTAATATTCTACCAGATAGACATGGACCCTGTACAATGAATATTCTCCTTGATATCTTTGGGTGACTTTTGCTCTCCCTACATTCTGCTAGGAAGATATTCAACTATTTTGGGTTAGAGTACTCAAATACAGTGGGTTAACAATAAGCCATGTGGTGAGGGATAAGCTGAATGAATTTTACAATTAAACAGGCGTGGGTTCAATGATTCGCCTTGTATATTTGGTGTGTCTTTGGGCAAATTCTTTAAATTATTTGAGTCTCATCTCTAAAGATTGGATAATAATTTAAAATCATAGGGTCATTTTGAAGATTAGATGAGGTGTGATATACAAAGGGCTGGTATTCAAAAATGTTGGTTTCCTTTTTTCTCCTTTCTAGTTTGCTACCAATGCTACCCCACATTAATAGGTTATCAGCAGTACTAAATCTCTGAAGTATCTGATGGTAGATATTTTGAGTGTGCAAGACATCAAAAGTGTAAATTTCCAGAGAAAATTCTTTTCTGAGAAGCTCAAGTTATATGTGTGGGTATATTTGTATGTTAGGGAACATGTGTAGGCACAGGGATTTAATCCTGTGTGTTGTGTATCTTATTGGGCCTCCAGTTTTTCATCTTGAACTTTACCCCAGGAAGTTGACTCATGTATACTTTGTCAGTTGGCTCCTGCACCTTCTGGCTTTTGGGTAGGTTTGGCTGTTGGGTAACCCCTGTAGAAAATCCAGTTATTCGTTCTCCTTGATCTCTTTTGGAGAGATTTTGTAGAGTGGCATTTTTGGCTGAGGCCATTAAAGCTCCCATTCCCTCAATGTTTGCTGCTGGTTGTAAATCAGGGGAGGTAAAGAGAATGACCTCTTTGCTAGATGTCCTAGGGCTACTTGTGCGAAAGGTCACTCAGCCTTTCAAGGTGGACATCTCTGTATGACTTTCTCCTTCCGGTTCCACCGATTGCTCCTCCTCCTTGTCCTTATGGACCTAGGGGTGTGTTGACTCATTGTGACCAGCTCAGCATTCTTGCACTACTCTTTGTGATTCTCCTACACCCACACTTCTGTAAATAGTCCCTTTGTAAATAAATCCTCCTCAAATTATCCTACACCATCTGTTTCCTGTTGAAATCCTGATTTGTGCACCAGTGAACATTGGAGAAATGGAGAAGAGGACTAATTCCTGTAATCTAAGTTAACAAGGTTTGTAGGTCAGAGGTCCAAAATTTACAGTGTTCCCTAGGACATGTTTTAACTTGAATTGTCTCTGAATAATGATCATTATTGTTTAAACCTCTTCTGTGATCTTAATGATTAATTAATGTTACTTGGGAAACAGAATCTAAAACCAGAAGAGAGAAATAAGGAAGACTACAGATGTGTGGAGTATACTTTCATGCAGACATTCAAAGAAATTTATTGAAATAAATTTTAATTTTCCTTTACAATTATGCTCTTAATTTTGATGAATTTCCCTTCAATCTTTTTGAACTCCATGCTGTATCTGGGGTATAGAGCTCCTCCAAACCCCTTACACTGGGTATTGAGAAAAGCCCCACGTTAGACTATTATTGAAAACTAAACAAACTGTTAAGACCCATTTGCTAATTCTGTGAATCCTCTCTTCCTGTTGCATTTTATTTCTTTAGATTTAGTTTTGGAGAGATTTGGAAAAGCAACATTAGCTAGAAGAAGAAACTTCATGAGTGTTCAGGAGCCTGGGATGAAGGCAGCATTGATGTAAGGCCACACCTGACCCAGACATGGGGTGGAGTCTCTTATCATACCCAAACTTAAAAACCCAGACTCCAGACAGAATTTATTTTTTATATGAAAATAGAATCCAAGAAAGAAATGTGTATTGAGGCAAAGAAGAATTTTTTTTTTTAATTCTCTCAGCACTTTTTCCTTTATCAAAAGACTGATGATGATGGCGAGGCAATCTTGAAAATATCAATTTATGCTTTTCTCAGGGCTTGAAAATTTATTTTAATTTGAACTTTAAATAATTTTTTTTTTTTTTTTTTTTTTTTTTTTTTTTTTTTATTCACTTGGCAGCGATTGTTTCAAGAGATGGATTGTACTTCCCTGGCGATCTTTTCATCTGTTAATGTAATAATAAACTTAAATTAGTGCATATTTCACAGAGAACGAGCAATATGTTAGATTTTTGCCTTTTGGTTGGCAGTGCATTAACCTAGAGTATAAGAAGGCTACTGATGGATGTACAGGCTTCTCCACTCACTACACCTTGCATTTGCAGAGCAGATAATTGTGCAGTTACAGCACATGTGAACACAGAAGGGTGGGATTGGCAATCTTACTATATGACAAGTAATACAAAATAATCCAAACAGAAATGATTAGTTTCTATGTGGCTCTTCAGAAATGTTCTTTTCATAAGACAGCATCATACTTGTTAAAACAGGATGGTCTCAGTTGCTGTTTCTTTCATAAATATTTATTTCCCACAACTATTGGCCTACCTTCCCACCAAAAACGAAACAAAAACACTTTATTTTACATGCAGTGGGGAAGAGCTAGTTATTTCCTTTAGTAATTGCTTTTTAAAAAAGTCAGTCTTCTTCTGTGTAGGCTCACCTGTGGTTGAGACATAGTGTATGAGAATGCTTACAAACCCTTTCACAAGGTCTTTAACAAGAACCTACATAATTTGAGTCGAGATGAATATTTTGTGGTACACGGAGATTTGGTTGAAACAGAGGGTCTTAATCTGAGTTTTACTGAAACCAAAGTAATCCATGGGAAGACCTGATACACCCTCTGAATTCCCTGATATATACAGAATTGTATGTAAATTCATTTATACACTTGTATGTATGTAAATTGTATGTAAATTCATTTATACCCCCAGAGTGGGTATAAAAAATACTAATATCTACTCATAAATTATAGCAAGTAGAAAATGATTTTTTTTCTTCTTTTTAAATAATGATAATGGTAGAGGTAGTAAGTTTTTTGGATAGTAGTTCTTTTATTGATAAATTTTAACCATAGGATTCTTCAGAGGTCAATATTGGCATGACAGAGTCATTCAGACCCACTTACATACAAAACATGCAATGAGAACCCAGTATGTGGGGTGGTGAGGGATAGGACAATAAATCAGATATTACGTGCCGCGTGAGTGGGTAGAAAACAAGATGGGATAGAAGCATTTCTGAGTTCACCATAGCTTACAACTAAATAATATAGGAATGGAATCATCAAGAGATGAAGAGGCAGGTAAAAGACACAAGCATAAAGATCGGTATGGTACCTTTTGACATAACATACCACAACTGTTAATTGTCCTAATGTTTGAGAAGTACACTATTATTTCTGAAAATTTCTATATTTAAATAGATATATCAAACCACTTAATAAAGGCTATATATATGGTAAAAGTGTATACCATGCAAATGAATTCTGCTGCTGCCCCAACCCTGGTATCCCAGTCTACTTTCTCAAAGATAAATACTATTATTGTTTTCTTTTTCCTTATGATAAACATGTTGATTTAATTAGGATACCTTCCTCTGAGACTTTCGTGGTGTTATACTGAGCAGGGGTCTAATATTAGGAGACTTTCCAGCAATTGCTTGATACTTCTAGAAACTCTGACGAGGCAAAGTCAGTACTTGGGGCCAGAAGTCTCTAGAAGGGGTCCTTCTAATGGTTCCACTCTTATAAAGTGGCCCTGGGAGAAGCACTGACTATCCTTTTTTCTCTGGATGTGGATCTGGACTTTGAATTTGGATTTGGGATCAGAACTATACCATCACCTAAATTTTTATTTTTTTTTAAGATTTTATTTATTTATTTGAGAGAGAGAGAAAGAGAGAACATGAGGGCGAGAGAGAGAGAGAGAGAGAGAGAGAGAGACAGAGAGAGTGCACAAGTGGTGGGGGGAGGGAGCGGCAGAGGGAGAGGGCAAAGCAGATTCCCCACTGAGCGGGGAGCCCGACAGGGGGCTCCATCCCAGGACCCTTGATCCCAGGACTCTGGAGGCAGATGCTTAACCAACCGAGCCATCCAGGTGCCTCCTACCCCATCACCTAAATCTTGATCTCAAGGATTTACCGTGGTTTGCTTGTATAGTACCAAACATAGCTTAACTCTTTAGGTTGCAGGATGAGTACCGCAGAGCAGTGTTACATTTTTTTGTGTGTGTTGTTATTTCCCAGCTAAATGTGAATAATAGCAAGTGCAAGTCTTTAATAGTGCCATATTAGTTGTTTTGCAGAGTGGGCTCTTCTTGGGTAATCACCTTTTAAACAATCAGAAACCTAGTGGGAAGTTTTGGCAATGCCCTCCAGTTAGCTGCTGCATGGCATGCTTAGTTGCATTATCTTTTAGTCTGACCTTTGAGCTGATAGAAACTGGCAATAAAGATTAGATCTGCTTCCTGCTCATAAACACCCTTAACTCACCTTAGATGAAGGCAGATCAATGGTCAGAAATTCCAGCAGACAGTTGGCTGTAAGTTGCCTGTAACAGTGTCTGAGTTATAATTCCTGCAGTAAGGAAGCAATTAAGGTAGCTTTCGGTCCAGTATTATATATGTATGATTACATTTTCAAATGATTAAATAATTTATCTTGAAATAGTTATTGTGATTAAACACACACACTTGGTAAAAACACTCAAATTGTACAATGTGTGAAATGAAAAGAATCTCCCACATAACCTACACCACTACCTTCCAACCCCACTCCTGCTGCAGAAGCAACCCCTGTTAATGGTTTCTGATTCATTTTCACAGAATTTTCCATATACGTAAAATATATAAGTGACATAGTTGCAAAAATATATGAAACTAATTTTACATAAACAGAAATATGTTATACACAATCTATCTATATACACATGTATATGTAATGTACATATACATATATGGTGAATATATATATAGTGGTATTTTTACTGAACATTTATTTTGGAGATTTTTTTTCCCTATCAATTTTGGATCTATTTCATTATATTTAACAGTGGTAGAAAAACATTTATTTACTTAATCAGGTTTGTATCAATGGGCATCCACATTTTACCTAATATTTGGTTTAATTTCTTAAATGAATACCCTCCACCTCCATTTTTGCCTACTTAAACGCGTTTCTCTGCAGAGTTGTTGAATGAAATGTTTGCCTTTAGAATTTTTTTAAAAAATATTTTATTTATATATTTGAGAGAGAGTGAGAGAGAGCAAGAGAGCATGAGTGCACAAGTGGATGGAGGGTCAGAGGGAGAGGCAGGTTCCCTGCTGAGCAGGGAGCCCTATGTGGGGCTCGATCCTGGGACCCTGGGATTGTGACCTGAGCTGAAAGCAGACACTTAACCAACGAAGCCACCCAGGCGCCCTTGCTTTTAAAATTTTGATAACATAGATATTGCCAAATTACCCTCCAAAGAGACTGCACTATTTTCACTGAAATCATAGTTCCTATTTTTTGATGATTTGCCAACACTGTTATCAATATTTTTCATCTTTGCATATTAAAAGATAAAAAAATGTACTTCATTTCTGTTTCACAGTCCAAGGTGTATGATTTATCTTTTTTCTGTCTTGAGTCAGTGTTGCTATTTGCCTATTTTTTCTAGTGGTTTGCTTGACAACTGTATATTAAGGCAATTAAAACATAGTTACATGTGTTGTAAATAAACAGTGTTTTATTCATCTTTTGACTTTGTGAATTAAATTTCTTGCTATGTGGAAATCAGTAATGTTTATGAAAGCAAATCTATTAATTATTTCTTTTATAGGGTTCTGGATTTTATGTCTTTTTAGAATGGCCTTGGGGTGCCTGGGTGGCCCAGTTGGTTAAGCATGTGACTCTTAGTTTCTGCTCAGGTCATGATCTCAGGGTCATGAGATCCCAGCCCTGTGTTGGGCTCCACACTCAGTGCGGAGTCTAGTTGAGATTCTGTCCCTCCCTCTCGATCCTGGGACCTGGATCCTCCCCCTGTTTGTGCTCCTTCTCTCTCTAAAATAAATAAATAAATCTTAAAAAAAAAAGGCCTTTCCATTCCAAGTTTTTGTTTGTTTGTTTTTTCCCCCAGGGCCCATTGTTTTCATAGTATAGTTCTGGTTTCTTATTTTATTTTGAAATATTTCATATATTTGAAATGTATTTTTATATAAAGTATCTCAATTTTCCCTTCACAAATGACTAATTTTCTCAGTATCACTACTGATGTAACCAGCCTTTTCCAGCTAATTTGTAAAGCCATCTTTTTTTTTAAAATTTTTTTATTGTTATGTTAATCACCATATATTACATAATTTGTTTTGGTGTACTGTTCCATGATTCATTGTTTGTTCATAACACCCAGTGCTCCATGCAGAATGTGCTCTCCTCAATACCCATCACCAGGCTAACCCATCCCCCCACCCTCCTCCCCTCCAGAAACCTCAGTTTGTTTTTCAGAGTCCATCATCTCTCCTGGTTCGTCTCCCCCTCTGACTTACTCCCCTTCATTCTTCCGCTCCTGCTATCTTCTTCTTTTTCTTTTTTCTTAAAATATGTTGCGTTATTTGTTTCAGAAGTACAGATCTGTGATTCAACAGTCTTACACAATTCACAGTGCTCACCGTAGCACATATCTTCCCCAATGTCCATCACCCAGCCACCCCATCCCTCCCACCCCCCACCACTCCAGCAACCCTCAGTTTGTTCCTGAGATTAAGAATTCCTCATATCAGTGAGGTCATATGATACATGTCTTTCTCTGATTGACTTATTTCACTCAGCATAACACCCTCCAGTTCCATCCACATCGTTGCAAATGGCAAGATCTCATTCCTTTTGATGGCTGCATAATATTCCATTGTGTATATATACCACTTCTTCTTTGTCCATTCCTCTGTCGATGGACATCTTGGCTCTTTCCACAGTTTGGCTATTGTGGACATTGCTGCTATAAACATTGGGGTGCACGTACCCCTTCGGGTCCCTACATTTGTATCTTTGGGGTAAATACCCAGAAGTGCAATTGCTGGATCGAATGGTAGCTCTAATTTCAACTGTTTGAGGAACCTCCATACTGTTTTCCAGAGGGGTTGCACGAGCTTGCATTCCCACCAACAGTGTAGGAGGGTTCCCCTTTCTCCACATCCCCGCCAACATCTGTCGTTCCCTGAATTGTTAATTTTAGCCATTCTGACTGGTGTGAGGTGGTATCTCATTGAGGTTTTGATTTGGATTTCCCTGATGCCGAGCGATGTTGAGCACTTTTTCATGTG
>NW_027397074.1:29876483-29876930 GCF_003265705.2 Callorhinus ursinus
CCTTGTCATTTTGTCCAGAGGAGAATAGATGAATGAGAGAACAAAATGCTAACAGGTTTACAACGTCCCCAGCAAATATACTGTATACAAATCAGAAAAGACCTGAAACCAGGGGAAAAGAAAGGGAAAGAAAGAAAAAAGAAAGAGGAAAAAAAAAAAAAGAAAAAAAAGGATAAAAACAAAAACAGAACAATACAAAAAAAGTAGAATGTGATCAAATATGATCAGGCTAGTGCATAGATCAGTGACACACACTAGATTTTGGGTGTATTTTGGTCTGTTAGAAAAAAGTGCCTCCTAAAATTTTAAAGGAAGAAAGACATATATGTACAAAATAAGGGTTGATACAATGAAGGGATAGAAGATGACTGTAACGATGAAAATTATAATAAATTTTATAAAAGGACTTGATAAGATAAGAAGTTGTTTGAAAAAAGAAAGAAGATT
>NW_027397074.1:29877030-29878217 GCF_003265705.2 Callorhinus ursinus
AAAAGGACTTGATAAGATAAGAAGTTGTTTGAAAAAAGAAAGAAAATTTAAAAAAAAAAAAGAAAGAAAAAAGGGAGAGAATGTGATCAGGCAGGAGACTAGAACAGAGCCATACACTAGTGATTTAGGGTATATTTTTATCTGTTAGAAGAAACTGTATCTCAAAATTTTAAAGAGAGAACACCTTATATATATATGCCAAAAATAAGGGTAACTACTATGAAGGGATAAAATATGACTCTAAAAATGAAAAATAAATAATGTTTTTTTTTAAAAGAGATTGATAAGATGTTGGTTGAAAAAGGGAAAAAGAAAAAGAAAAAAAAAGCAGTTAACAAAAATTAACTTTGATGAACTAATGGATCATGATAAAAAAAAGCCATGAATTCTATGTACAGTATTCCCCTAGCGTTGGAGTTCTCCCGTTCTCCTTGATCGGTAAACTTGGTCTTGGCTTGCTGGCTGTTCATGCTGATCTTCTGGGGGAGGGGCCTGTTGCTGTGGTTTCCAAATGTCTTTGCCGGAGGCTGAATTGCCCCGCCCTTGTCAGTCTGGGCTAAGCAAGCTGCTCGGGTTTGATCTCAGGAGCTTTTGTTCCCTGCAAGCTCTCTGCACAGCCCTGGAGGACCAGGGCAAAAATGGTGGCCTCCCAATCTCCACCTGGAGGAGCTGAGAACTCGGGGCCCCGCTCCTCAGTGCGCCCCCAGAGAAAAGCAGTCACTCCCTTGTCCCTGGTCTCCGGCCGCACTCCGTGCTCACCCGGCCTGTGACCGAGCATTTGTATCTGTGGCACCCGACCCCGTGTGGAGTCTCCAAACCCAATAGATCCCTGCGGTGCGTTCCCGCGCCGCTCCTCCCCGGGAAGGAAGGGGAGTCTCCCCGGATCTGCCGCCTGTTGGGTCCCTGCTGGAGGAGCAGTGGTCCGACTGGGCCGCGGATCACAGTTTATGGCAACCCCGAGCTGAGAGCCCGCGCCTCGGCTCCGTCTCTGCAGCCGGCTTCCCCGCTCCGATACCTGAGAGCTCTGCCGCACTCAGGCACCCCCGGTCTTTCTGTGACCCCAAGGGTCCTGAGACCCCACTGTCCCGCGAGGGTTCCACCCCCGCTTAGCCACTGGAGCGACGTCCCTCAGCGGAGCCGACTTCTAAAAGGTCCGATTTTGTGCTCCGCGGCTCTAGCACTTGCCA
>NW_027397074.1:29878227-29943713 GCF_003265705.2 Callorhinus ursinus
GTAAGTGGTCGCTTCTCTGTTCAGAGAGTTGTTGCTACTCTCCTCTTCGATCTCCTGTTGAGTTCGTAGGTGTTCAGAATGGTTTGATCCCTATTCAGCTGAATTCCTGAGACCAGACGAAATCTAGGTCTCCTACTCCTCCGCCATCTTGCTCCGCCCCCTGTAAAGCCATCTTTATCACATCTTAAATGGTCACAGGCATTTGACCCGAGTTTGATCCTTTGTTCCTGAAGCACTGTTGTATTTTAAAGTCTCGGTCTTAGCTCTGTGAAGGGCCAGCTCTCCATCACCACTCCTTCATGTTTATTATAGCTACCCTAGCATCCTTACACTTCCACACCTTTATTTTCCATTTCCCCCATAGGATTCTTATCAAGTTCCAAGGTATATAATTTTATTTGTACTTTTGTTGGCAATCATATTGAATTTATGAATTAATTCGGGGGGTATCTGCTGTCTTTGCCATATTGTGTATTTATACCTAAGAACAAGATATATTTCTATTTATGTATTCCTTATTAGAATCTTCAGGTTTTCTTTACCTAGGTCTTATTTATTTCTATTATTTTATAGCTGTGATGCTTTTTTGAATGGTAACATTTCTTGTTTGGCATTATATATGTGTATTTGTTTAATATAGGAAAGTTATCAGTTTTTGTGAACTATTTTTTTTTAAGTATTGCATTAGTAAGTCCTCTTATGGCTTTGGATAATTTTTCAGTTGATTATTTTGTGTTTTTAAGGTAAATAGAGTTGTCCCAGTGAAGATACACACACACGTACACATATACAAATATATATATATATACACATATATGTGTAGGTATATTTTTGCATATATAAATTATATAAATGTATGTATATGAACATATATTTATGAATATATGTGTATATATTCCTATATATGTAAATGGCACTTTTAATTTTAATTTTATTTTTGAATAGATAATATACCCATGTAGTTCAAAAAATTGTAAAGTACGGAAGATATACAAAAGAAAATACTAAAAACCTCCCTCTCGTACCTATCTCTGGACCCCAAACTCCCCTCATAAGTTAACATATGTTATTAGTTCTTGTTAATCTTTTCAGAATTATTCTGTGTATATACTGGTGAATATCAAATAAATACACTTGCATTCTACAGAAATGATTGTGTGCTATACACACTGTTCTACACTTTATTTTGGGGGGTAGAAGTGCATGGGTGAGGAAAGTAAAGCTATAAGCCCAGACGTTTATGATTTCCTTCTTGGTAAAGATATCTATTTTCTTCAGTTCTTACTTACAGTCTACCCTCTGTCATAGAGGTCAGACATAAATCCCTGGGAGGTGGGACCGGAAGGCAAATCAGAGAGACAGGGGCCACAGAGCACTTTACTCCACTCTCCTGACCTACCGTGGCTGTTGGGCTAACCTGGTCTGCCTACTGCCCTCTTCCCATTAAATTTTTTCCACAGAGCTCCTTACTTCCCCGTGGGGCCAAAGCAATGCTCTATCAACCATGCCCAGACAAATCTGGATCCAGTGGTGGGTTCAGCCATGTCAGTGCACCAACCAGCAGAACAAGATGATCAGTACTATAATATGAATGACTGCATTAGAACATTCTGAGAGTGATCGCTAACTCAGCCCCAAGTCTCTGCAGGATGCGACCACAGAGATTCAAAAGAATACCACACTACCCTAAGCCATAAGACCCCCATCATATAGCATCATAACTTTTCTTTTACTTCCCTTCCAACAATATTCTTGGCAAATAATTGAGGAATAAATTTGGCTTTATTTTTTTCCCATAACAAAAGAGTTTAGTTTTGTTTGGTGTTGAATAGTAGAATATTTCATATATAATGGAGTAACAAAGTTTTAGGAACACCAGATATACAGTGGAATTGAATCCCATGCGTGCAACATTGTATGATTGAGAGTACAGTATCGGAATGGAAGCTTTAGAGGGAGAACATGATGGTGTGATTTTTTTTCTGCATAGTTTTTTTTTTAATGCATGCCTTTAAAAAAACAGCTTTATGGAGATATAATTTATATGCATGTCACTTACAATTTAACATGTACAACCCAATGGTTTTTAGTGTATTTACATAATTGTGCAACCATTCACCAAATCAAATTTTAGGACTTTTTTTTTTAAGATTTTATTTATTTATTTGACAGAGAGAGACACACAGCGAGAGAGGGAACACAAGCAGGGGGAGTGGGAGAGAAGTAGGCTTCCCGTGGAGCAGAGAGCCCGATGTAGGGCTCGACCCCAGGACCCTGGGATCATGACCTGAGTGAGCCGAAGGCAGACACTTAACAACTGAGCCACCCAGGCACTCCAAGTTTTAGGACATTTTTATCATCCTCCTAAAAAAGCTTACATACTTTGGCAGTCACTGTCCACCAGTGCCCCTCATTTCCCCTCTCCTACTTCTGCCCAGCCCCGGACAACCACTGATCTATCTTTATAGGTCTACCAATTCTGGACATTTTCTTTACATGGAATCATACAATATATGGCCCTTTTTAAAAAGATTTTATTTATTTATTTTGAGAGAGAGAGTGTGCATGAGCAGGGAGGAACAGCCGAAGGAGAGAGAGATTCTCAAGCAGACTCCACACCAAGTGCTCATGGCCATTTGTGACTGGCTTCTTTTGTTTGCATGATCTTTTACAAGTTGATCCATGTCGTAGCATATATGAATGCTTCATTCCTTTTTGTTGACAAATATTTCACTGTATGGATATGAATATATCACATTTTGTTTATTCATTTACCAGTTTTTGTACATTTGGGTTGTTTCAACCTTTTGGCTATTATGAATAATGCTGTGATTAACGTTCATGTACAAGCCTTTGTGTGAACATATGTTTTCAATTTTCTTTAATTTATTATCTAGGAGTTGAATTGGGTCACTCTATGTTTAACATTTTGAGGAACTGCTGCACTGTTTTCCAAAGTGGGTGTACCATTTTATATTCTTACCAGCTATGCGTGAGGATTCCAATTTCTCTATCGCCTCATGAAAAGTTTATTATATTTTTTTACTGTAAACATCTTAGGGGTTTTGAAATGGTATCTCATTGTGGTTTTGATTTGCATTTCCCCAGTGACAAATGATTTTGAACATCTTTTCATGTTCCTAGCCATTGGTATATATTTTGGGGGAAAATGCCCATAAAAATTAATCCCCATTTTAAATTAGGTTGTCTTTTTTATTATTAAGTTGTAGGAGTTCTTTATATGTTCTGGGTCCGAGACCCTTATCAGATTGACTTATAAATATTTTCTCCTATTCTGTGTTTTCTTTCTTCATGATATGCAGCAAAAAAGTTTTTAAGTTTGATGAAGGCAAATTTATCTATTTTGCCTTTTGTTACTTGTGCTTTTGATGTTATTTATAGTTTTAGTTCTTAGAGTTAAACCTATGATCCAGTTTGAGTTAATTTTTCTGAATGTGTGTGGGGTAGTGTGAGGTAGGTATTTAATTTCTTTCTTTTGCATGTGGGTATCCTTTGTAATTTTAACATAGGTAAATGGTGCTTAACATGGAAGTGATTGCCTTTTTTGAGATCACCTGAGGTCTTTAATTCTTTCAATAAGAGCTATAGTCATAGGATGACATAGGATTGACATAGGATGGGTTGGTAAAAGATCAACAGGGATAATACTTAGGCTTTATGTACCATTTTATATCCTGTATCAAATTCATGTATTAAAAAAAAGTTCTTAGAACAGGTTTTGGCTTGCTTATTTTGTAAAGTTACAGAAACTCTAATGCCATGGGAGGACTTAGAGCACAACAGGAATAGAAACCTTTTCTAAGTCACTTCTTAGAATGCTTGGAAAAATTTGTTTGGCTATTCCTGTACTGAGCCCAGAATTCAGAAAGTTTTATCCCCTCAAATGGCAATAAGAAAACAGCAAGCACGAATAAAAGTGAAAGTAAGTGTTATTTTGACTGCTTTGGAAAGGTATGTTTATTTAGTAGTTCTTATCTTTTTCTCCAGGGTTTATGATGCAAGCACTTAAATTCAAATCAAAGGAATCAGGCCTTTTGCCATGGAGATTTAAAAGGGTCCAACTTTGTGCTCCCAGAAAGGAAAATGAATCTTTTTAAAGGAAATGCAGGTTTATTAAGTGAATTTTAATATTTTTTTCCTTTCAGTTAAGAGCAGCATAGAAACTGGGAATTGGAGGTGTCAAATTTTGAAGAAAGAGGCTAATTGACATTTGGATGGTGCAAAATGAACTGTTGAAAAAAAGCACAGGTAAAGGTGGCTAGTACAAATCATTGATGCCCAGGCCATTTAAAATAACTTCTATAGATAATATTTGGTGGAGCAATTCCACATAAACGATTTTATGTTTGAATATATCAAATTTACCCTCAGAGTCAGTAGAATTCATTGAGTGTTATTCCTGTTGTCTGCATGATTCCGGATGACTAACTATCCGGGGAACTCAAAGATACTGGACCAGCAACAGCAATCCGTCATGAATCAATTCAGCCTTCAATTGCCTAACATTCAGTCTTAAATAGATACTCTGTCATTCTCTCTGTTATTGACAGCAACTAACCCAGAAAGTTTTAGTCTGGTACTTCAACAAGCTTGGATAAACATATACATCTCTCTCTCTCATTGGTCCAATTATCTGTTTTTTTTTTTCTTTTTTGTAGTCATGAAGTTTCCATCCTGTTTTTATATCCATTATAACTACTGAGAGTTATTTCGCTCGAATTTATTTCCCTCTGGCTGTCAGAGGGGCAGGGTGAGGTGGTGCTGGTGATTATCCTCAAAACACAAGGGGAGGAGATGCAATTACACCACTTAGCGTGGACTCGGGCAAACTGGCACTTCCTTTCAGCGGGCGTTGCTTTTAGATAGTAAGTCCTTTTGCACGATGTTGACTTGTTCACTCAGGAGAAACAAAATCAGAGAAGTCCAGGAGTGGAATTAAATGTGATGAGTCAGCATCACTTATGAGAGGTGGTGAAGCAAAAAAAAACACAAAATAATTTAGCAAAATGGCTTTTGAAATGATTAAAATTAATTACAGCCTCTGGCAAAAGTTTCACCCTAAGCCAAGGTGCCTCCCGCCTCCCCTCCTTCATCCAACTTAGCTTGCCAAGTAGTCCCTCTTGAGCACCCCTTTCTGTCCTCCCTTCCCTTCCCTAGTAATGCCCCATGTTTCCCAGCTTGGCTGCCTGATGTTCCTGGAGGCACCCTCACTTCTCGTTCGACACCCCACATTGGTCTCTAACAACCTCAGATTTATTTCAACACTGCTCTATGTGCTAAATCATTTTAGTATGCTTGCTTTCCAGTCACTCACACTCTGATTTAGTCACTCACACTCTGATTTTCTCTGCCATGACCCGAACCCCAGGAAATTGGAACGGGGAAGAGAGGAGGTGGTACCGTAACAAATCCTTGCAAGAATTACTTTAGGACAGGTGAGTTCTTGCCCTCCATGAAGCCAACCGCTCTTCAAAACACCTTCCTGAGAAACTGAGTAAAGGTCGTTTGAACAAATTTGGTGTGAAACTTTGCTTTCACACAAATGAATCTTTATAAGGGATTGTATTAAGGTTCATGTAAGCACAACACCCCTTCTGCTTCTGGTTGAGTATTCATGTCAAATAATAGCTGTGTTTTCCCCTTATCCCATGTTACTTTCTAATTCCAGGTGACTTCGCAATAAAATAGTTTTCGCTGACAACATTTGGTAATTATAGTAGGGGTTAATGTCTCAAAGGATAGAATTTTAGAGGGCAGGCCTGACATTACCATGACAGGTGTTGGCTCAAGACCTTTTAAAGGATAATGGTGTTTTTAGGTGCGTGCTGACCAGGGAAACATACAGTCATCACATTATAGAATTGGAAAGAAGCTGATAGATCTAAGTTCCTTATTTTCCAACTTATTTCCTAAATTGAAATAAACTTCAAGGCTTGACCAAGTAACAGAGCAAAGCAGGGATCAAAACTTAGCCCTCCTGTTTTGCAGCTCAAATACTGGTAATGGAATGTCAGGATTCGGGCTCTCCCTTGTTCATCCATGGACCCCCAGGGCTAGCCATACATCTGCATTGTCTGAGAGAACCCGCTTCTTTCTCTGGGCTGAGGAGAAGATGCATGGGGATTGAGAGGGCTCTAAAAGTTCAATAGCAAATGAGAACTGTGATTTTTTTCCCCAGGAAGATTTGGGGAACCTATAGTAGCTACATGGGAGAACAGGATTGGTTAGGGCAAAGGAATCTAGAATTCATAGTTGCCATTTTTATAGGATCAAAAAATAATGTATAGGGCTCCTGGGTGGCTCTGTCGGTTAAGCATCTGCCTTCAGCTCGGGTCGTGATCCCAGGGTCCTGGGATTGAGCCCCGCGTCAGGCTCCCTGCTCAGCGGGGAGTCTGCTTTTCCCTCTCCCTCTGCCACACCCCCAAATCATGCTCGCTCTTTTTTGCTCTCTCTCTCTCAAATAAATACAATCTTTTAAAAAATTAAAAAAATAATGTATAAGGAAAAACCTGGGACACAATCGATTTCCTGAGTTTTTTTATAGTTGTTGTTTGTTCTGATTTGTTTTAAGGCTAATTCTACTATCTAAGTATCTCCCTAAGTAATTAGCCTTCTGTCATAAGGCTGATTCTGGTCTCCTCACAAGTCTAATATCTTTCTTAGAAATTTGGGATTACTGTCATTGTGGAAACATTCTCTTAAAAATTAAGTAAGCAAATTTAATGTTTTATTAATTTGGGAAAATATCATCTATTGGCCTCTGATAATTAAAAATGTATTTATGTATAATTACATATGTAGTATATCAATTTAGGCTCATTCAGTCATTGCAGATGAAGCTAAAGTCCTTTGTGGCCACATCCATAATCACTTCTCAAGAATGGCAACTATTATCAGTTTGATGGGGATTCTTTCACAATTATTTCTATATATATACATACATGTATGTATATGCCTCCAACACACGAAAGTTAGCTGTTTTTTGTTTTTTTTTTTACATGTACTTATTTATTTGAGAGAGAGAGAGAAAGAGAGAGAGCGAGAGTGCTTGCAGGGTAGGGACAGAAGGAGAGGGAGAGAATCCTAAGCAGCCTGCCCATGGAGCGGAGAGCCTGAGGCGGGGCTCAATCCCACAACACTTGGATCATGACCTGAGCTGAAACCAAGAGTCAGATGCTTAACTGAATGAAACTACCCAAGCACCCTCATTTGCTCTTCTTTTAAAATGTAGATTATAGCATAGTGTACATATTTTTTTGCTATTTGCTTTTCCCTTTATTCCCCAATCATATGTCTTGGAGAGTTCTCTGTGTTAGTAATATAGTAGATACAGCATGGTTTATTGAACAACTCTTCTGTTTATGGACATTTAGTTATTTCTGACTCTTTTAAAAAAATCGAAGTGTAATTGGCATCCAATAGCCTAACAGTTTCAGGTGTACCTCATAGTGATTTGTTATTTTTACATATAACGAAATGATTCCCTATAAGTCTAGTTACCATCTGTTACCGTACGAAGTTTTACAATATTATGGACGATATTCCTTATGCTGTACATTACATCGCTGTGATTTACTTATTTCATAGCTGGAAGTTTGTACCTCTTAATCTCCTTCACCTATTTCACCTGACTCCCAACCCCTCCCCTCTCTTCTCACCAATAATTTCCTGTATTTATGAGTCTGTTTCTATTTTGTTTTGTTTGTTTTGTTTTTTAAGATTCCACATATATTGTACTTGTCTTTCTCTGTCTGAATTATGTCACTTGGCCTAAGACCCTCTAGGTCCATCCATGTTGTAGCAGATGGCAAGATTTCCTACTTTTTATGGCTTAGTAATAGTCCAGTGTGTGTGTGTGTGTGTGTGTGTGTGTGTGTGCGTGTGCATGTGCATGTGCATACCACCTTTTTTTTTCCATTCATTTATCAATGGACTCTTAGTTTACTTCCATATCTCAGCTATTGTAAATAATTCAGAATCAAAGAGCTTACTGCTACTGTTTTCTTCTGGAAGTTTTATGGTTTCAGGTCTTATATTCAAGTCTATACTCTATTTTAAATGTATTTTGTATGTGGTGCAAGATAGTGGTCCAGTTTCATTCTTTTGTATGTGGCTGTCCATTTTCCCCAGCACCATTTATTGAAGAGACTGTCTTTTCCTCATTGTATATTCTTGCCTTGTTTGTTGTAGATTACTTGACCGCATATGTGTGGGTTTATTTCTGGGCTTTCTATTCTATCCCATTGATTTATGTGCCTGTATCATACTGTTTTGATTACTGTAGCTTTGTAGTATAGTAGATTATTTCCAATTCTTAACAATTATGAATTATGTTGTAGTTTACATCCCATAGCAGCCTTTCTTATTTTTTAAAAATAATTTTATTTATTTTTAAAATTTTAATTCCAGTATAGTTAACATAGTGTTATGTTAATTTCAGGTGTACAAGATAGCGATTCAACAATTCTATATGTTACTCAGGGCTCATCAAGACAAGTGTGCTCTGAATCCCCTTCACCTATTTCCAGGCCTTTTTGTTCTTCTGCGCATATGTTAGTGCGGGTATGTACAGAGTTGGCAAGTCACACAGTGAGTCCAAGTCCTTATTTTACCAGACATCACAGCTCCCCTCAC
The DNA here is from genome assembly GCF_003265705.2 of Callorhinus ursinus. Lineage (NCBI taxonomy): Eukaryota > Metazoa > Chordata > Mammalia > Carnivora > Otariidae > Callorhinus > Callorhinus ursinus. Next base: position 29,886,883 of record NW_027397074.1, read on the forward strand.
ATGTGCTTATGTTATAGAGAATGTATGCGAGAGTCCCAGTTTCCCTTCACTCTTAGCGAGTCTTAGTATTTTAAAAATTTGCGAGTGGTGACAAATTTGTGTTGCTCGTGATATTAAGCAAAATTTTTTTTTTTGCTATCCCACTGTTATCTATAAGGTTCGCTGCAAGTTTTTAATTGAATAGGATATTCCTTAATATTTCTGGCTTGCTAAGAGCTTTTCTTATTTTGTATGAAGGGACAGTGAAGCATATTGAATCCTTTTTCTCTGCATCAGCTTCTATGATAAAAAGAATTTATTCTTTAAATTTTAAATGTAGATGTTACAGTAACACATTTTCTCATACTAAACCATTTTTCTTTTCTTTGGATAGACTATAGTTATGCTATATTAATTTGTCTGTTACTGTATCCAGTTTGCTAGTATTTTATTCAGGATTTTTCAATCTATGTTCATAATATTCTTCTCTTATGCAGTCCTTGTCTGATTTTGATTCCAATGTTAGGAGAGCCTTAACAAGTGAAGTTTGGGGTGGCTTTTTCTGTTTTTCTATAATTGGAACAATTATATAAGGTAAGGATTAATTTTTTTTCTTGTCAGTTTAGTAAAACTAATGAAAATATCAAGATTTTATTTTTGTTTATCCTTTCTCCCATGTTTCTTTTGAAAATTTAATAACCCTTTCAAAATTCAAAACTCTTATTTTTGAGTGTTCTATTACCTATGTTTTATTAGACCAAATTTTTCCACTCTTAGTTTTTTGCTTCTCTCATAGTGTTGGCTTTCGCTGAATGTTTGGAAATTCTGTTGGAGAATTATCTTCTTCCTTTAGGTCTGATGTTCTGACTATCTATTAGTTCTAGCATGATTTTTGTAGAGCAGGGACAATTAATGGGTAGAGGTTAGGAGATTTGAAAACCTTCAGTATATGCGTTTTAATTTTTATTTTTGCAATGTGGTGCCAGGATGCCATTCACCTAGAGAAGTTAGTCAGGTGTGACTTCATGTGTGGCTTTCCTGCTGTGCCATAGAAATTAAATTTATGAAATAGAGCACCAGTGGTGATGATGAGAGATGAGACAGGGGAAGAGGGAATGACAGTTTGTGAGACTCCACAGATTAATTTTTTCTTATATTCTATCCATATCCCCAAGTGGATGTGGTTTATTACATAAGAGGTTACTAACAGTCGACTAGAAATAAGACTTTTGACTAAAGTGGCTAAGCAATTAGGGCAAGAAAAGATAAAAGTTAATTTAAGGAATGAAAATCATCTCAGAAAGTGCTATATGTAAATTGATAGATTTTGGGGTGCAATTTGGTGATTTGTATCAAATCATTCAATCTGTGAATAGGCCAGGCAATCTATGTCTAAACACTTATTTGAAGGAAATAATCAGAAAAATGCTCAAAGGTGAATTCTGAAAATGTTTATCAAAGCATTATTAAGAATAGTAAATAAAATTAAAACAGCCTAAAAACCCAAAGATAGGGAGATGATTAAATCAGTTTTTCCAGGTACATACCTTAGAAATTGAGTAAGTCAGAACATTAATAGGATTTTATCAAATACAAAAAAAATCCAGGGCTCATTTTGTTTTGTAAATGCATCATAAAATATTCCACTTTTGAAAGTTCATGATTTGAATTAGCATACTGAACACTCTAAGTCCTACAATTAAGACTTTTACAACTGTTTTAAGTTTGATCCACATCACTCTCTTCTCCCCTTCTTGTAATTTGGAACACCTTGGAAGACTTTCAGAAAGTAGCTTGAAAAACAGTGTTAAGAAATTTTTGTTAGATCCATTCAATAAAAACAGTACTCACTAATAAACTAAGAATTTATTAACCTAGGAAGTTCTAGTAATATATATATAACCGTATTACTAACTATATATATGTATGTATTGTATATTATATAAGCACTATATATGTATATATGTTGTATATCACATATAACATATATATTAAGGAAAAGGAAGCATATATAGAATGATACCATCATTTAAAATATTTCTATGTGAAAAATTCATAGGAACATTCTGGAAGAATATATATTAAAAGGTTAAAAAAAGGTTAATGTGGTAAAGAAATTATGAATGATTTTATTTTATTTATTTTTATATTTATTAAAAAATTTTGCATAAGAGAGATATTGATTTGTAGTCAGAGCAAAATAGTTCCATTAAAAATCCTATGGAAGGGGCGCCTGGGTGGCTCAGTCATTAAGCGTCTGCCTTCAGCTTGGGTCATGATCCCAGGGTTCTGGGATCTAGCCCCACATCGGGCTCCTTGCTCAGCAGGGAAGCCTGCTTCTCCCTCTCCCACTGCCCCTGCTTGTGTTCCCTCTCTCGCTGTGTCTCTCTCTGTCAAATAAATAAATGAAATCTTTAAAAAAATCCTATGGAAGTTTGGAGGTAATTTTCTTCAATGACCCAAATTTCATTATAAAGAGAGTTTAAAAAATATTTTTGAATGATGATAGCATTACTAGAGTAATAAGTACACGACATCTTTGAGTAGATGTACTATAGTTAAGGTAGACTATCCTTATTTATATGTAAAATGTTGATTTTTAGAAATTCAAACAAGCACTATAGTGATTTTTTTTTCCCCAAGCATACTTGAATACTTAATTAATCTCCACATTCAGAATCAATGGTAAATAAAAACTTGCAGTATTCAGTAATATACATCAGTTGACTTTGGCTTTGATACAATTAAAATGCCATCCTTAGCATCACTTGCTTCTTCACTTAGTTGACAACTGTGAGTGAACTTGGTTTTGTTCAAAGTGCACAGCCAATGGCTTCGACAGCAGTGAAATGTTTTTTGGGCTTTCTCACAACTTCATACTTTGATTTTATCCTTCTGTTCTTTCAGCCAAATCCTTCTCTTTTCATATTCCTCAAAGTTTATCCCATATAAGAGTCCTTTGAAGTCAAAAGCAAAACAAGATTTGGATAACTTGCTTTTTCCACATCTGAGTTTTGTTTTTAAGACTTTTTTTTCTCTGTCCAGATGAGTTTGTTAAGGACCAGATGTATTCTTAAGACTCAGGTAGGTATGCACCCCAGCACAGAGCTACCGATGGTTTTAGTGATTTTCTGTAATGAAAGAATAGGAGGCGGGCGCCTGGGTGGCTCAGTCGGCTAAGCAGCTGCCTTCGGTTCAGGTCATGATCTCAGGGTCCAGGACCTCAGGTCCTCAGCCCTACATCGGGCTCTCTGTTCAGCAGGGAGTCTGCTTCTCTCTCCCACTCTCCGTCTGTGCTCTCCCTCTCGCAAATAAATAAATAAGATCTTAAAAAAAAAGAATAGGAGGGATGGAGATATATATATTATATATGTATTTTATCTATATGTTTATCTCCGTACATTTATATTATATTATATTATTATATTACATTATATTATATTATATTATATTATATTATATTATATTATTTTCTGTAAGGTTAAAGAAGAAAACTGTCATAAATGCATTTGCTGCAGAAAACCTATATGCCAAGATAGGCAAAGATCTTTCCCAGAGCTATGCATTCTTTCTTAAGATTCCTTATTCTGCTAAAATTGGAAACATTTCTTTAGCAGGGAAGCAGGTTTATCAAACTATTTTGTCACTGTTGATCATTTATCATTTTGTCTTTGTTCTCAGGTAATTTCATTTTAACCTATAGAGAGTTAATAAATACCTATTAACAATTATTTTATTATTTGTGCATTTGTGAGGATTATTTATTAGTAACTTTGAGAAGTCCTTAGTTTTAGTATGAAGAACTGTTTGAAATTAATATACATTGCAAATGAAGATAAATTGGATATAATTAAGTGAATTGGAATCCTGCCCATTCTGTTCTCATAATTCTTTCTTTTTTTTTTTTTAAAGATTTTTTATTTATTTGAGAGAGAGAATGAGAGAGAGAGAGCACACGAGGGGGGGAGGGTCAGAGGGAGAAGCAGACTCCCCACCGAGCAGGGAGCCCGATGCGGGACTCGATCCCGGGACTCCAGGACCACGACCTGAGCCGAAGGCAGTCGCCCAACCAACTGAGCCACCCAGGCGCCCTCATAATTCTTTCTTACCATACTTACCTCTCTTCCTTCATTAGAGTGAAAAAGATTTTCTTTTGCATTTTGCGTTCATGTCACTAAAGAGATTTCCTAATGTCTGTGCCAGTTCTATTGCTCTCCAGAAATTTTTGGCCTATTTGGAGACTGTGTTTTGGAATTAATACTGCCATTTGTTGCAAGTTTTTAAAAATGGTGATGCAGATGGTTTGAGTGGGCAAACATTTATCCATCAAACACACAAGAGTTCCACAAATAGCATTAAAATTAGCCAGGGTTTTATCCAATCCTGAAACAATTGTTATTGATTTTCTCCCAGTAGAGTTTAAAGTATTTTTTTTTTTTCTTAGAGAGATGGAGAGAGAGATAAAGCGAGTGTGTGAGTGAGGTGGCTGGGGGGGGGTAGGCAGAGAAAAAGGGAGAGGAAGAATCTCAAGCAGACTCCTACTGAGCATGGAGCCTGACACAGGGCTCTGTCTCACAACCCTGAGATCATGACCTGAGATGAAATCAAGAGTCAGATGCTTAGGGGCACCTGGGTAGCTCAGTTATAAGTCTGACTTTGGTTCAGGTTATGGTCTTGGGGTATTGGGATCAAGGCCCCATGTTGGCCTACCTCTGGCTCTTCATCATGCCTGGGGCCCCCTGAATTAGCCAGCATGGCGGTCCAGGCTCAGTGAGGAGTCTGCTTGTCCCTCTTCCTCTTTCTCTGCCCCTCCCCCCATTCTTGCTTTCTCTCTCTCTCAAATAAATAAATAAAATCTTTTTTTTAAAAAAAAGTTGGATGCGGGGCACCTGGGTGGTTCAGTCATTAAGCATCTGCCTTCGGCTCAGGTCATGATCCCAGGGTCCTGGGATCGAGTGCCACATCGGGCTCTCCACTCAGCAAGAGGCCTGCTTCTCCCTCTCCCCTTCCCCCTGCTTGTGTTCCTGCTCTCGCTATCTCTCTCTCTGTGAAATAAAAAAATAAAATCTTAAAAGAAAAAAAGAGTTGGATGCTTACCTGACTGAGCCAACCAGGCACCCCTAGAATAAACATTTTTATTCAAAATATTCAAAACTTGATATTTAAAATGATTTTTCATTATGACAGTATAAGAGATTCTCTAGGTGATAAATAGTAATATTCTGGTAACTTGTAAGTTTTCCTTTTGAGCAAGGTTAGATCATTTGTGATAGTTATATCATTCCTGTATGATTGTTTGCACAGATACCCTCTATGTATGCACAAAAAATCAAAACGTTCTACAAGAGAGAGTTTTCAATTGATGCATTAATTGCATCATATTCATTACTCATTACTTTTTTTAAGATTTTTTATTTGTTTATTTGACAGAGAGAGCAAGAGAGCACAAGCTGGGGGAACAGTAGAGGGTGAAGGAGAATCAGGCTCCCCGCCAAGCAGGGAGCCCCATGTGGGGCTCAATCCCAGGGCCCCGGGATCATGACCTGAGCCGACGGCAGAGGCTTAACCATCTGAGACACCCAGGCGCCCCTACTCATTTCTTTTTATTTCAGTCCAAATTGAGATAATTCTACCCTTTGAGAGGACTTAAAAATTAATGCAAGTTACAAGAATATTGGAACGATGCACAGGAAACTGTAAACAGTATATACCTCTGTGGAGTAAAACTGTAGGGTTGTTTTGGGTAGAAGGGGCTTTTGATTTTTGCTTTTTACCCTCCGAACAGCTTGAGATTTTTACTATGAACATTTTACCATTATAATGAAATAAATTAAAAAGTGATCCTGGTGTGCCTTTGAATTATTCCAGAGAAGAGAAAACATCATTTGCACTTACCCTTTATTGGCCTGCAAGACACCAAATATAATTATATTTTAATTTTAGTAGTTGCCATTTGGGGCAGGTTTGCAGAAATCTGATTGTAAATAGGGGAAAGTTCTTTCATGAAGACATATGTGGATTTCATATCAAAGGACTTCTCTTCCATTCCCATTTCCACACAGTACTGGAAATGAAATTTTTAGGGGCTATGTTGGATATAGCTTATGCTTCACTCAGTACATGTGACGTTATTGTTTAATTTTTATAACTTTTCTGGTATCCTGCTGTAGGGGAGGAAAAATAATTCCCCTCCCACCCTTGTGAGTTCTTAGCTGAGATCCCTGTAAGAGAGAGATTAACAAGGGAAAAACAAACAAGTTTATTAACACGTCCAACTCATGTATACATAAGAGATGCCCAGGAAAAAAATGAGTAACTCATACAATTCAGGCTTAAATACTATCTTAGTAGAGAAAGGGGAAGAGGAGCACAGACCTTTCAAGGGAGAATGAATGACTTCAGGAAAGATGAATGTGCCCTCAGAAAAATAGATAGGAAGTATGATAGTTTGTGACAGAGTTTTCTGGGTGTGGTATGGACTTTTAGTCTTCTCTCCTGTGGTAAGAGTCGGTTCTTCCTGGTTGATGAAACTCCTGGGGAGATCTATGAAAATAGATATGTTCCTTTTGGAGAATCTGTCTTTAGACAGATGAGGGGAGTTCAGAGAAAGACTCTCCCTGCCTTTGCTGTTTTTCAAGCGTCTACAGCTCAAAATAATCAATATGCCAAAGTGGCATATTTTGGGGTGGTATATTGAGGTACCTTTCACTGCCCTAGAAAATAACAATGATTACTTCCCAATTACATGATTTACTATCCTTTACTAGAGACTACCTTCAAAAATCAACAAAATCTTGATTAGAGCTAACTGTGGTTCTCTAGTAAACAAAACCTTATATCCCAAGGACTTTTTACCCTTGTATTTAATGTTAGTTTTCTCCTAGATCCAGAGATCAAATTTTAACCAAAATATAACATATGGAATATTTTAAATGGTATTTGAAAGAGTTGGTAAGTGTCTCTAGATTATTTAATGTAAAAAATAAGTAAACATAAAAGGCAGCAGGAAGAAAAATTTTAAAATAAACTTAGTTCAAAAATCCCCTCTAATATATAAGGGATAATTCCCAAAGCATTTGCTATTGAATTAGATTTTTAAAAATGCACATGAATTTTCCATTACTATTACAAACGAATTCTTGATGTCTAGTCTCCAAATTTAGAAAACCATCAGTATTGGATCTAAGTTCACATTCATTAATAAAAGCTTCAGAGCAGAAGATTAATAGCATTCGTAGAGAACACTTTTAACACAGGGGCATTGCAATCACTGGGTAGACTCCAGGACCCAAAGAATCATCTGCAGATATCATATTAGTGTTTGATCATCATCAAAGCCTTGCATCAGTGTTCTCATCTTCTCGTCTTGGTATTCACATGACTGTGCCAGGAGTACAATCTTATCCACAGTGTGCTTTGCTCTCTTCCTTCCTTCCTTTCCTTCCTTTCCTTCCCTTCCTTCCCTTCCCTTTCCTTCCTTTTCTTCCCTTCCCTTTCCTTTCCGTTCCTTTCCTTTCCTTCCTTCCTTCCCTATGTCTTTCAATTTGTCTTTCGGATATTGTTACAGTATTAAATGCAATGGCATCTCATTTTGTGACACCATGCATTTATCCAAACCTTTGAAGAAAAATGAGCATCTCTCAAACAAGAGATATAACCAGTTCTATGAAAGTGTCTTATATTATGCTTTTTTTTCTAACTCATGTTACATTTCAGAAGTCTTTCCATATTTAAATTACTTTTTGGTCTATTTTCTCATTTAGAAAGTACATGAGAAATAGGTCACATTTTAAAATATGGAAGATATGCAAAGTCTGTATTTCACATTTGAATGAAAGAATAGTAAAAATTATATACATTTACTTTGGTGCTGGTATTAAAAATATGGTTATTCATATGCATGATCATTATCTGTTCTTACATGGGCTTTGTATCTGAATGATTTCCAAAAATACTAGGGGCACAGTATAAATGAAGTTAGGCGTTGTCTAGTTAATGAAGGCAAAAACCTTATAGTCATACTTAAAATGGCCCTGAATTAATATAAATGAAATTTCTCCTTTGCAGATTAAGTTTAACCACCACCTCTGGACTTATTTCCTTTCCTGCCTACTTTTCAAGGCAGCTATTATCTTGAACTTCCTGTATTTCCTTCCAGACCTTTTTATTCTCTATTCAGAGCTGTTATTTGGAGTCCCAAACCCCTTAAAAGAGGTCAGTTTGTAATAATTTTTCACTAATATTGTTACCTGTATCTAGATTTTACCTGGAAATTATTTTTCTCTGAGACAATAAAATCTTTTTCAGAATGCTGGGCCTTTGCCATTAGAAATATGTTCTTCAGAAGAAATAGAAACTTGCAAGTTGTAATTGCAATAATTTCCTTCTTCTTTAAACAAAACCAAAGAATACTTACTTCCTGAATTGTAGACTCAATTTCTAGTGTAAAACTTCTATAGGTCTATTTTTTACAAATTTGGATGATCTCTTTTGACAAAAGATGATACATGGATTCTTTTCCTAACTGTTGTTTTCTTATGTAATATTCAATAATTATAATTTTTATAAGGTAATTCAGAAAGAGGTTTTAAGATCATAGTTTTTCTAAGAACACACACATGCTTGTGCACACACCCACACACACGCACACCCTGACCCCCCAATAATAAGTGGCTAGGGAAAAATGATTTAAACCCTTTTGTTAAAAATCAAGCTTTATGTGAGGATTTTCCCATCAAAAATATTTCCTTTCTTTCTCTAACCCCTCTTTTCCAGTATCCAGATTTTTCACATCTCGCAGAAAAAGAGTTCATTAGGTACCATCGATATGGTCAAGATACTAAGGAGAGATATGAAACGGAGAAACCAAATTATCCAAATATGGTATTTTGGAAAGCAGAATACAAATAAAAATTTTTAAAATAATATATATAATGTATATTTAAAAGGTATTGCTATGCATATAAATACTAATGAAATATGGCCTATTCCATTAAAAAAAAGTTTTGACCCAGTAGTCCATATTTAGAATGGTGCAGCCCATTGGATGGTGTGCATAACAACCAAGGATAATCACCTCTGGTTGCTTAGCTATAATGATAACATCTTGTGTTTGATTAGTGCTTTTGTGGTTTACATAGTTATATCTCATATAACATAATAAAATAGTTTTAGTCTCTTTCTTACAAATGAGAAAACAGAAACTCTGGGAGATTAGATGTGTTCTGTGGGATCACTCACCAAGCAAATGGCAGGGCCACGCCCAAACCCTAGGCTTGTCTAAGTCCAAACCTTTTGCTTTTTCCTCTGTCTCAATCTTGCAATAAAAAGTGCAAAGTCCCCATTAATGATATGGCAGGTAAATTATTGGCAAGGTCTCTGATTCCTGAGATGTGTGTTCTCAGCCTTACCTTTCTCTTCTGAGCCCTGGTTAGTTACTGGTTAGTTTCAGGCGATCTTACACTGCCCTCTCTGCGCAGTAGGGAATTCAGTCCTGGCTTTACTTCCAGAGATGAAGGTGGGCCATGAAGTCCACTCAAGGTGTCAGTTCCTGGATTTATATGGAGGGGAAAGAAAATGATCCATACAGATTCTTCAAATATGTACTGTATAGACTGCAGTGACTCAGAATTCTAGCCTAGAATTCCATCACTTTTGCTTTTTACTATCACCTGAGAAAGAATACAACTGGTTCTGGAAATGGGAGGCTGAGGGTTGAAAGATGAAAATCCTTTATATGAGAGGCAGTGCAGTGTTAGGAACTGACTCTGAACTCTGGTGTACTTCTGGCTCTGCTGCCTGCTCTCTAGCCCTGTGACCTTGAAGTTATCTGGTGTCTCAGTTTCCCATCTGTAATATGGAGATCATAATCATAATCATAATCTCATAAGGCCATTGTCAAGAATAGATGAGCAGTATCTATGAAGGACATGTAGGGGTACTTGACACACAACAAGTACTACATAAATGTTGGCTATCACTTGGATTTGAAGAACTGTTTTTGCAATTGAAAAAAAAAGTGGTGGGGCGCCTGGGTGGGTCAGTCGTTGAGCATCTGCCTTTGGCTCAGGTCGTGATCCCGGGGCCCTGGGATCGAGCCCCGCATCAGGCTCCCTGCTCCGCGGGAGACCTGCTTCTCCTTCTCCCAACTCTCCCTGCTTGTGTTCCCTCTCTCACTGTGTCTCTGTCAAATAAATAAATAAAATCTTAAAAAAAAAAAAGTGGCACAGCATATCTTTATGATGCCTTAAGATAATGTTCAAAAGTATAGTGAGAGCACCTTTATGTTAAATACCTAGATTATTGCTGGAACAGGATTATCATGTGTAAATCAGAACCAAGTACAGTCACACAATCAGTAAGTATACCTAATGGAAATCATTTTGCAGTGGCTGAAATGGTGCAAAGGAGGTGTCGGGTTAATGATTTACAAGTAGTTCAATAAGAGAAAATCTCTCTAATTCAATAAATCAGTCAATCAGGAAGTATGTGTTGGTTATGACTTTCAGAAGGTTGGTTAATTTATCATGCTAAACTCACATGCCAGAAGAATCAAACAGGGAAACTGTCTCTGGTGATCTGCAGATTCATGTAAAAGTCTAAATGAAGGGGCCGTGCTGTAAAAAATTACATTTTTTTAAAAGATTTTATTTATTTATTCATGAAAGACAGAGAGAGAGAGAGAGAGAGGCAGAGGGAGAAGCAGGCTCCCAAGGAGCAGGGAGCCCGACGCGGGACTCAATCCCAGGACCCTGGGATCATGACCTGAGCCGAAGGCAGATGCTTAACCATCTGAGCCACCCAGGTGCCCCCAAATTACATTTTTTTTAAAGGAACTTCTAGCTCTGTATCTTTCTGTTTCCTTGCACATCTGGTCACGCGGCTGGGAAAGGATGTGGGCTGGCTTCAGTCCTATCTGAGTTTGTATTCAGCTCTGCCACATGCAAGATGTGTCAGTTTAGACATTTAACCTTCTCCATTCTCAGTCTCCTTATCTGCAGAAGAATCAGCAGGTTAATATTATCTACTCCATAGGATCCCTTTACTAATCAAATAAACTCATGAAGCACCTAGATCTGTGTACTGTATAGTTTAGCTCTTTGAGATGAATTGCTTGGTGTCCCACTCTGAATGCTATTTCTGTGCTATTCTCAAGACAGAAACCTGGGAATCATCTTCCACTTTTTTTCACTCTTAAATCACCCCTACCCTACATTCATTTGTTTTGTTAAGGTCTTGCTAGTGATACCTCCCTAACCCTGCTCCCATTATTCCTTGATGGGGTTTTTCAATAATCTCTTACTTGATCTCCCTTCTAACAAATGAATATTGTGAGTACTTTAACTCATTAAGGGGGCAAGGTTGTGTTTACTTATTTTTTTTTATGTTTGTAACCTGAATGCCCTCCCAGTAGCTAATACAGAGTAGGTACATGCGCGCATGCGCACACACGCACATACTTTTTACAAAATTAACAAAAGAATGAACTTCCACTGACATTACTCTCCACAGTGTACAACTGATCACATTACTCTGCAGTTTTAACCTTTTGGTGGTTTCCCATTTGTATTAGTTGAGGTTCCCCAGAGAAATAGTGACACATAAAATTATGTATCAAATCATTGCTCAGAGGATAATATCACACTTCTGGCATGGAATGTCAGGCCTTTCCTGACTTGGTCTCCAACTCTTCAGCTGCATCCCCTGCCATCCTGAACCACTCACAGTGCCACCCATAAGGCCCCACACGGTTACCCTCTGAGATGACCCCTCAGGTTTCCTACACACTGGAAGTCCCCATGCCGTAGGTCTTTACCCTTTCACATTTTTAACATTTTCCCCTTTTTTGAAGGCTTTCATGATGTTTTTCATTCTGCCGGCCCCTGGAAGATTTTGGACTCTACTAGTTTGTGCCTCTAGTGTTCCATATGCATACTCCTGATAGGGAGTTCATAGCACCATTGTAATGTTTGTTGTGTGGTTTCTTCTCTAGACTTCCCTGAGAACAAGACAGCATTTTAATCATCTTTTTGCATTTTATTTGCACCTCTAGCAAGAAGACAAGTTATTTATTTATTTTTTTAAGAAGGTTCTTAACAGGTGCTTAGTTAATACTGTTGAATGTATTCATGGCAAAATGAATTAGTGAGTTGATAATTTTTTAAAAATAGCACAGAAAGTCTTTCTTATTTTCATTATTATGCTTTTCTAAAATGTTTTCTCTTTTTAGAACCCAGAACACAATTTGAGTTGTTGATATTACAAGGAACCACCCATTCCAAACTTCATGGAGTTTGAAAATCTCAGCAACAGAGTCTGTCCTTTAAGTATCCAGAAATTTCTATGATATCACAACATCACCTCTGAGGGATAGACATACTGGTATAGGCTGGTCTGATAAAGAGAATAAAATTTCACAGGAGTGGGGAGAGGCTTAGAAAAAAGAGAGGAGAGCCTTATTATCATGAATAATAAAAAATTTGCCATTTTCACAGGTTTTTTGGCCCATGTGCTAGCAGCTTAATTTTTTAACCTTTCACTACACACATTAATGAAAACATTAATTTATGAAAGAACTATAGAATCAACTACCCTTGGTAATGATAAATAACCTATATGAAGAGCAGGAGGGCACAGGAGAAAATTTCCAAGTCTAGCAATATGAAAATTATATAAATATGCTATTCAGCATTTATTTACCACAAGATATCTATGGGGAATTGAAGCCATCAAGCCAAATATATTTAAAATGAACCCAGGATATTGAACAAATTGGTTAATCATTTCATGCTTTATTCTTATCATTTCTATGCTGTTTCAATTCTTATATTTTTGTACTTTAGCGAACGTATAATTGGTGCTAACTTTCTTTTCTCTCCCAAAATGTGCAAATATAATAATAATGTGTAAAGTCCCATTTGACTTTAGAGATTAAAAACTTATGTGAGTTACCCAGAGTTTATACTTAGGTGAATATTGGAAATATTTCTGTGAAGAGTCCCTACATTCCTGGTACTATACCATAGGCTGAAAAGGCATGATAACCAAAAAGGACTTTTTTGGCAACTGCAAGTATGGGCTAGAAAATAATTTCTTGTATTATGTAGTGTGCTGCTTTGACACAAATTCAGACATTTCTCAGATATTCATACTGCAGATGGATTAATATTAAAAGGAAGAGATGACCCTATTTCTTTTGCCAAGAGTAAGCTTCACGAGGTGTAGGAAAATTAAAGAGAATTTCCTCCCTTCAACAGTCGACTCCTTCTAAGGTGGTCTTTGTTGAATCTTCTCAAATCGTGTACTTTCCTGGAGGGTGCTTTGTTACTATGAAAGCGTCTCAGTCCTCATACTTTGGGGGGCAGCACTGAAAAGGGTAACATGTGTGCTCATTAATATGGGACTTGGAGTAAGATGACCAAGTTCAAATTCAGGGCAAGTTATCCAACGTCAACGATTTCATTTCCTCAGCTTGATTTAATATTTACTATGACCCGTGTCATTACACTGTTGTGAGCTTTAATGAAATAATCTATGTAAACTGGCCCTGAGTAAGTATGCAACAAGTGTTGCCTGATTGATTGATTCCCTGTTTGGCTCTCTGTTTCTTTTGTTTCTATTAACAAGCATTTGGGGCAAAAAGTCAGAGCCTAATTTTTGTAAAATGGGGTGATTTTGGCAGATTTACAAGCTATGCCTATCATGCCAAAGATCAACATCTTGATAAAGTCTGTTGTATGTATAACTTACTTTTAGTTTGCTTGTACGATGTTGCTTGCCCATCGTCCTCCTGTCTTGTCTCCTGTCAACATGGCATTTGACATATTTGGCCAGGAGATATAAGAAGTGAGAGGCTGGGGAAGGTTCTCTTCAGTATTTCTCCCTCTCAATCCCCAAAGTCTATGTTTTCTATCAGCTCTCTCTTGCTCCAGGTTCATACATGTACAGGAAATTGATGACGAGCCAGTGCCATCCCACACTGTGCTTCACACTAGGGTGTTTGTCAGTGGACAGCCTGGCAGCCAGACCCAGGTAGACACATGCCAGATCTGCACGGCAGCAAACAGCCCCTGGCTTGGGAAGTGGCACCCAGGAGCCGTCCTCCAGGTGTGGTACCCAGGCTGCCGGCATGAAGTCCAAACTTACTGCTTCTCCTCTTGTTTTGTGCCCCCTGGAAGTTACATCTCCCATAGTCTTTGTTCTGGTCCTGATACTACTTCCACCAAACATTCTGGAAGGTGTGCTCCCCTTCCAGAACAAGCTAATCCTAGTAGTTTTGGGTCCATTAATCAATTAATTATCCTAAATAATTTATTAATGTATAAAATCACAAATCACAATTTGTGATCACAAGTCACAATGATTTGTGAAGAAATAAAGTCAAGAGAATTATTCAGAATTATTCACTTTCCAAAGCATGGAATACTTCAATTTTTTTTTTTTTTAGATTTTCTAATGTGTTAAAATATAATGTTGATTTGGGACAACAATGCACAAAAATGATGATAAAGAAATTAATTTATCAAAACAGTTGAAATGATCCAGGTATGGACGACTGATCTTAGGTTCAAAGATAAATTTATAAGGGCAAGAAAAAATTGAAGTCCCATTAAAATATTCAAAAGTCAAATGTTTCCTTCTTTGTCCATATTCATATACAAACTGGTGATATAAGGTTGATGGCATTTATTGGATTGAGGAACCTTGGAAATCTTTAAGATGGGATACCTGATCACATTATAGTACATAAATGTATCAAATCAACATGTTGAGCACCTTAGATCTTACACAGTTATATGTCAAATATATTTCAATATAAAAAAAGAGCTGACTTAAAATGTTATTTATAAACTGAAGTAAGGTCATATTTCTGGTAATTAATGCTTATGGATGTGTTTACTTATTATAAATATGTTTACTTTAGTAGTAATAAGGGGGTTAAGTTTTTTTTGAATTCTTAAATATTTATTTACTTATCTTACAATTTATAGATTACCTAAATTCTAACTTTTTCTCTGAGCTTTCACTGGGGCTAATTTGATTACCTCAGTCAACGCTTGGAAGGAAACTCCACTGAATTAAATCTGAGGGGCAAAAGTGGACAATGACAGCTTTTTCCTGCTTGCTACATCCCTCATCCTCTGTTGGAAACTGAAAAGCACATGTTGTGTATTTGTGTACTAATTTGTTCCTCCTGTAACCTGTTCCCAGAGCAACTTTGTGATTCTGTATGGAGTTTCCTTCTTAGCATCTTCCTTCTGTGCCACAGGAGGGGGCATGCAACCAGGCAAAATAATCAAAGTCCTTTTTGTGAATTTTTTAGGCTACAGTTATGGGAAAAGACTCTTTTAATCTCAGGTTGTGAAGTTAAGAAAGGAGACAGAGGCTGGACTCTGTTGGGGGCAATGACTAGCTCTTTACCCTTACAAATACTCACGTGGTGATTAGTATGTGACAGCCATTTTTTAAACACTATGCATACTTTCAACATATACAATATTAACTCAAAATGAGTGATAGAATTAAGTGTAAACCTAATTTATAAACTTCTAAACAAAAACATATAGAAATAACTTTGTGAATTTCAGTAAGGCAATGATTTCTCAGATACAATGCCAAAAATACTATCGTCTATCTATCTAACTATCTATCTATCTATCTATCTATCTATCTATCTATCTATCTATCATCTATCTATCTATTTAACAAATTGGACTGTCAAAATTTAAAATTTCTACTCTGTTATAAATGTTCTAAATAAATGAAGACACTTAAGAAATTGAAAACTAAAGCCATAAGAGTTGGAGGAAATATTTGCCAATCACACACCTGATAAAACGCTTGTATGCAAATAATACATAAATAACTCAACACATAAAGAAACAAATAACAGCAAATTTTTTTTAATGGCAGAAGGTTAGGACAAACCACTTCACCAGAGAAGACATGCAGATAGCAGAGAAGCATGTGAAAAGATGCTCAACATCCTTACTCATCTGACAAACCGCATGGATATATCACTACATATCTTTTTAAATAAAGTAACAACTCCAAGTACTGGCAAGGATGCAGAGGGTGCCTGGGTAGCTCAGTCGGTTAAGCATCTGCCTTCAGCTCAGGTCATGATCTCGGGGTCCTGGGATCAATCCCACTTCGGGCTCCCTGCTCAGCGGGGAGCCTGCTTCTCCCTCTCCCTCTGCCGCTCCACCCTGCTGGTGCTCTGTCTTTCTCTCAAATAAATAAAATCTTTAAAAAAAAAAAAGAATGCAGAACAACTGAAACTTTCATATATTAATGATACAAGTGTGAAATGGCACAGCTAGTTTGGAGAACCATTTGGCAGTTTCTCATAAAGAAAAACATTTACTTACCGTATGACCCAGGAATCCGACTTGGCATTACTCAAGTGGAATGAAAACTTACATCTATACAAAGCCAGTAGGCACATGTCTATAACAGCTTTGTTTGGAATCACTAGACCTGGAAAAAATCCTATGTCCTTCCACTGGTGAAGACAAAAGTAAAATGTGGTACACTCATACAATGGAATACTGCTCAGCAATAAAAAGGGTGAAGAGCTGATTCATGCAACAAAATAGGTAACTCAAAATGCATTATACTAGGTGGAAGAAATCAGATGCAAAGGCTACATACTGTTAGATTCCATTTATATGACATTCGAGGAGTAGCCATTGTATTGGAACAGGGAACAGAGGTGGGGAGTGGGGAGTGGATTGACATTAAAGGGAAAGAGGTTACTTTGGGGTTTGACAGAACTGTTCTATACCTTGATTGTGGTGGTGAGTCGGTGCAGGTATAGTTTTGTCAACACTCACAGAACTGGATAGTTAAAGGGTAAATTGCATTGTATTTAAATTATATGTTGATTTTTAAACTAAAGGAAAAAAGAAGAGGACCTTGGACTCACTCTGGATTCATATCCATATAACAAAATCTCAGGTGGTTATATGTCTTGGGCTGCAAGGTATGGCAGGTAAGTGGGGGTTTTGGGGGTGCTGTTGTTATTTTTGTTGGACACAGTGCTGTGAGAGAGGGAGTCCCTTTGTACCTAAATGTGACTGTATACTTATGGTTTGTTTACTTTTGTTTATGCCTGGTATATTTGACATTAAAAGTGTATAAAAGCAAAAATTTAAAAAAATCAAACCTGGCAGCAACCAAAATTCTGTCTCAAACTATGAAACGTATACCCCAAATCTAGTGAAATTTGGATGGGATCAAGGCAACAGTGCGAGAGAAAACACACATGTCTATGGATTTTGAGTGACACAGAGAATTCCATAAAAACAGTAGCCACTGACATAAACTGATTTCTCACCTGAAAATACAAAATCAGGAGATGAATTCGAAATGACTTGACAAAATGACAAGAAGGGTAGGGCTCACTGAGGAAACATGACCTAGTTGTAAGAAAATGACTTTTGTTGTGTGAGTGTGTTGGGGGACTTTTAGATTGTGTGGGCTCTTGGAGAGGCTGCATATGCTACATGGAAGCGAGAATGACAGGGTGCAGAGCTCTGCTCTTCTGCTTATCCCCTGTGGCAGACATGGTGTTGACCACCATGGCTCATTGGGTCCCCATGCCTTCTGTTGCAGCAAGTTCCTAGGGTCTCAAATAAGGCTGGAAGAAGCATGAATATTGGAAGATCTAGCCCTACCTCACTTCTCTTCTCTTCAGATTCTTGTGGAGTCTGGGTGGGGTATATGCATATATTTAGGGTTTGCATATGATTACAGATGGAGCCCCCTCCACCAGTTTCTGTGTCTTGCAACCAATAGAATCCTGATTAACCCTCATAAATCCTACTTTCATCCTCCCTTTTTTTTTGCCGAGATATTTTCTCCACTCTCCAAAACATCACTCTCCTTTAGGGCTTGTGATTTTGCAAATAAAAAGCAAGAATGTTCTGCATATTTTTGGCTTATCTTTCTATAGTATTCCTTCCCTAAGGCATTTTACTTAGCACCTAATTAAAGAAAAAATGGGGAAGATACAGGATGAAGAAAACAAAGATTAATATCTCAAAATACCATATACTCATAATTATAGCAAGTTAAAGTGCCTACAAACAAACCTAAAAATAAGTATGCAATACCTGGGTGGCAAATCTGTAATGTATGAATGACAGCATAAGTAGATATGAAAGTATGCTTTTTCTTAAATATGAAGACATTAAGGAAAGATTAATTCTCTTAAATTAATCTCTAATTCTTTTTCGTTCTTGGGTATGGAGGAGAACTTGATGAAGTGTCACTAGATTGACCTGAAAGATGAAATGTTCAAGAGACTAGAAAAAAAAAAGTAAATTTTCACTATCCCTATTAGTTTTTTAAAATCCTTACAATCACTGTTATAAAATAGTGGAAATACAGCTGAATACATGTGGGGATTTAATAGCCAATAAAGGTGACATTTTAAATAATTAGAGAACATGAACTGTCTTATAAATTTTATTTAAAAACTGGCAGTGATATAGGAAAAAGGATGCCATATTTCTAATTGTTTACTGACATAAAATTTTAGACTTCTAACTCTTTTTATTTTTTAAATTATATTGCATATTTTCTTTTTTTATTATTATGTTATGTTAGTCACCATACATTACATCATTAGTTTTTGATGTAGTGTTCCATGATTCATTGTTTGCATATAACACCCAGTGCTCCATGCAGTATGTGCCCTCTTTAATACCCATCACCAGGCTAACCCATCTCCCCACCCCCCTCCCTTCTAGAACCCTCAGTTTGTTTCTCAGCGTCTATAGTCTCTCATGGTTCATCTCCCCCTCCGATTTCCCCACCTTCATTCTTCTCTTCCTGCTATCGTCTTCTTTTTTCTTTTTTCTTTTTTTTTTTTTAACATATAATGTATTATTTGTTTCAGAGGTACAGGTCTGTGATTCAACAGTCTTACACAATTCACAGCGCTCACCATAGCACAAAGATTTATTTATTTGAGAGAGAGTGCACATGTGTGCGGGGAGGGGCAGAGGGAGAGAGAGAATCCTCAAGCAGACTCCTTGCTGAGTTCAGAGCCCTATGTGGGGCTCAAGTCCAGGACCCCAAGATTATGACCTGAGCCAAAATCAAGAGTTGGTTGCTCAACTGCCCAAGCCACCCAAGTGCCCCTAAACTTCTTTATTAAAAATTGATTTTATTTATTTATTTGTTGGGGGGGGAGAGAGAGAGAGAGCACAAGCAGGGGGAGCAGCAGAGGGAGAGAGAGAGAAACAGGCTTCCCGCTGAGCAGCAGAGGGAGAGAGAGAGAGAAGCAGGCTTCCCGCTGATGCGGGGCTCGATCCCCAGATGCTTAACTGACTGAGCCACCCAGGTGTCCCTAAATTTCTAACTTTTAAATGTACAAATTTGAAACCATAAAAATACCAAAGAGAGAAATTACAGAAAATTCCTAGAAGAGTCTCTTTTCAAGTGAAAAAAACTAAAAACTAAAACTGGAAGTTTATAAGGAAACTTTGTTTTGACTGCATATAATTTAGAAATGTTTCAAGTCTGGTGAGTATTATAAACAACACAACAAAGGAAAAATAAAGAAATAAAGGCTTATTAAATGTCAACTCCCCAAAATTAACCTATGAATTTAGGGCTAAATAAATTAAAAAATGAGTAAGTTAGCAAGGAATGTTAGAACCATTTCTTTGTTTTGTGTTGTTTTGTTTCTACAAATCACTCAGCATTTATTGAAATAAATGTGAGGTTACTTGTATAGACTTCTTGTCACACCTCATTGCATATAAAAACGTTTTTCATGTTTCAATCATCTCTACCAGGTCATGCCGTACTTCGGTTATGTTTTAAGTTAATAGTGAACTAATTAATTAAAATACAATACTCACAAATCTAATTCTAGAAGATCTGATGAACTGGGAATGACATATTGTTAAGAATTATATTAAAGCCATTTATATTCTAGAAACACAATCTTAAAATAATTATATAAAACTTCAATAAGAGTATATGTAGCATCAATTAGATAACAAAATGAACTAAAATGGCACCACTGAGCATGAATTTAAACAGAAAACACATCCAGTATCCCATTGTGCTTGTGGATGTTGGGGGTGGGGTCCCTGTTATAAACCTGACTCAAACCTGAACATTATCCTCCATCCGGGGTCCTTACAGCCCACCCCTCTTGCTCCCTAGGGACTTGAGGATGCAACCATGTCTGACCGTGTTGGGTCTCTGCCCTGGGCCTCATGTGACTAGCAGATGCTTCAGCGTCCCTTTGAAAAGGCTGGATTTAAAATTCCAATCAGTCCATTTTTGCCTGTTGTGAAAATTTTCTTTCCTTAGATTTGAGCTTTTTCTCAGTCAACAGAACTGCCAACCAACTTTCTTGAGCTATCTTTCTCATGGAGCTAATCCACCTTAGACGGGAGGAATGGTGCTTTCCATTTTTCTGCCCTCCAGGTATTTGGCCATCTTCCAGTAGGAGTAAAGTGTTTGGTGCTTAGGGCTGATGTTTTTCTACCCGTTGCGAAGTTTCTCTCCTATTTCTAAGCAATAAATTCTCTCCCCCGTTGATTTTTCTGTGCAGTTGCATTTCACAGATGTTCTGGATATGGTTCAGGAGTGTCTGGGGTTTCAGCTGAAGCCTTTGAACTTCACTTTGTGAATTTTCACACTGCTCTGTTTAGACTTTTGAGTTGACCTATAGGTATTTCATGCTTTTGATTTTCCTCATGTACTTTACAAATATTCCTTGTTTTCCTCTTGCAAGTTTTTTTGTTTTTTTAAAGATTTATTTATTTATTTTAGAGAGAGAGAGCGTGCACCCATGGGCTCACAAGTGGGGGGAGGGGCAGAGGGAGAGAGAAAAAAAAAATCCTTAAGCAGATTCCCTGCTGACCCCAGGGCTCATCCACAGGGAGCTCCATCTCATGACCCTGAAATCATGACCTGAGTTGAAATCAAGAGTCAAGAGTTGGCCGCTTAACCTACTGAGCCACCCAGGCACCCCTCCTCATGAAAGTTTTAAAGGTAACATTTAAGTTAACTTCGTCAGTGAATTTCTTCAGGGAGACACCTGACTGATCATCTTGTCCTCCATTTTCTGATTCACCTTTTCTTTTAATTTTCTGTTGCCATCAGCACATAATCTTTTATAAAGAGAGCAAGCCAGTTTATCATGTTCAGCACAGATTCCATCCTGGAATTTAACCGGCTCTCTTTATCATTCCCAGCCTGTCTCCTTATGTGTTGAAGTTTTCAAACATTTCTTTCTGTTCCTTCAGTTCTGCCACTCCTGACCATTTAGCATCTTCCTGGGCACACAGCTTTAGGCTTTCCTGAATCTGAACATCTTCTCGAAGACCATTAACTATTTCCCTCTGACACTCTACATTCTTTTGAGATGGCCTTAAGGTATTTTTGGTCTCCATCACTTGGAACTGGAGGGATTTTTGATATCTCTTTGAATGAGTATGTCCTCCAAGATCAGCCATCTTTACTCCATGAAGAGAGATTTTATGGAACTTACTTTCTGTTTTTATTTGAGAAAGTCTCCTGTATCCCCCAGGGGAAAAGGTGGAGCTGTTCACCTCTTTACCAAGTGCGGCGGAACACAGAGTTTGTAATTCCAGAGGACTGGCCTCTGCTACCAGTGATTCGAGGGCTCCAAAGACTTCTGTCTTGAGGCTAACCTTCTCACTGATTTTATGATACTTTTTAACTTGGGCAGAAAATCTTCGGCTAGTTTAATCTGCCTCAAAGCACACTGGCATTTTACTGTACAGACAAAGCCGTCCATATCAAAACTTCCAAGGAAAATGGAAACTTGTGTCCATAATTCAGATAACAGCATCACTGCCCAATTGCCCCAGCACTAGGTGGAAGGACATTTCTATGACCTTCAGGAGGCCCTCCCTGGCTCCAGTGTGTACCATATGTCTGCCTCTGGCCGGTACAACTGCCTTCCCAGAACTCTGTGAGTGTTCTACCTCAAAGCATCCAGTCCTGATGACCGGGAAGGACCATTAGGGAGGCTGTGGGAGGGGTCCATATTAAAAACGTATTGCTCTCTAATATTGTTCCGGAACTTCACAAGGAGGAAGCATTTTTATTTGTACAGTACATTGTGGGGAAAGGGCAATTATAGCCAGAACAGACTAGCCCATAAGCTGTGAGCACTCTGGGGCCACGTGGCCCCATAAGAAGCCCCGGGGATCCAAGCCATGCCACGCCCACGCCAAACATATAGAAGTGAGAGTGAATAAACTTGTTTTTCCAGCCCTGGTTTTGCCTCTTCAATAGCTTCATGACATGGGGCTTCAACATCGTAACCAATATTGGAGGAAAGCAATGCAGATTATAAATCATCCTCCTATAGAGTATTCTATCTAAGCTGACTATCTTATGAGACTGACCGTTCTAGAGGTTGTTAAATATCTTTTTACCTATAACCTGAAGACTGGACAGGTTAAATGGCTTGCTTAAGAACAAAAACTTTGCAGTTGCAGAGTTGGATTCTGAATCAAATTCATCTGATTTCAAGGAGGGTTAAAATACATTAAAATATGTTTTTGTTTGTTCCTGATAAACATATCCTTAATGTGACTACCTCCCACTCCATTCCCTTTTTTAAAACAAGGACTTATTAAATAATTTCTAAGGTCCAGTCAATTAAAAAATGCTATAATCCCTTCATTATTCTTTTTTCTCTTATTGTAATAGCAAAGTAACCATTTTTGTGACATGTATTATTTACCCATTTACCTAGGTAGCTTAATGGAACTTAAGTTGTTATGTCTGTTACCTATGTCTTTATTAGTTTTAGCTACTAGATCTCAAGAGAAGCATGGAGAAACATTTCATTAAATACTAACTAATAACCTGCCTCTCTTTCTTTTTAAAATTTAGTCCATAAGATTATGTTCAAGAGATTCTTTTTAGAAGGAATCAGAATAATTGTTATAAATAATTTAATATCTTGAAATAAATTAATTGTATTTTTCTTGGGTATAAATTTCTATTTATTTTGGTTATAAATAATAAAATATTTTGAAGGAAAGGATTTTTATTTTCATATTTTTATTTCTCTCATTTGCATTTGTAGATCTGAGAGAACTTATTAAGTCAAATAAATTATTACTGTTGAGCATTTTGTTACTATGGTTTCAGACCTCCATTTTTTATTCATAGAACTCCAGTGGAGGGCTGAGCCCATTTTACTTTAATAATTTACTTCTGTTTAAATTACCAGACACATCAAAAGCCATAGCATGTAAAAGCTGTAACAGAAACCAAAGTCTGAATTTTCAACCAAATAATCCTTAATCCTTTTTTTCTTTTCGTTGCTCTTAAAGATCAGGGATAATATCAAACCCAAGTAATGAAATTTGGGATTTACTCTATTACTACAGAAATACACCCTTATACAGGAAAACACCCTTATTTCCAATGGAAAAGCAAAGTTTAATTGTTCTAGATTTGATGCATTTTGGGTATCCTTTCCCTCTTTTCCTTCCTTAATTGTAGTCATGTTTTTTTCTTGGTTTCAAATGTCAATACATTCCCCATTCCCTCTACAGGTTTTTAAGCAATTTGAAGTCAACCTTTCGAAGAGTATGTCTTATTTCCCTTTTGCAGTCTTTCTTCCTCTGGACCTGTCATAGTGCTTTGCATATTGTAGAAGTTTATTGAATGTCTACTGAGTAAAAACAGAAG
This sequence comes from Callorhinus ursinus, assembly GCF_003265705.2. NCBI lineage: Eukaryota > Metazoa > Chordata > Mammalia > Carnivora > Otariidae > Callorhinus > Callorhinus ursinus. Next base: position 29,910,568 of record NW_027397074.1, read on the forward strand.
GGTTGAACTACTTCCCTAAAACTGGAGCATTTTCCTTGCATCTTAGAGCATATCTTCCAAATGAAAAACAAAAGCAACCCAAGCACAGATTGGGGATATGGTGGGCAGGGCTTTAAGAGGAAGGTAGGTGTCACTGGAGATCCCTAAAACTTGCTCTTGGCTGGACCTTAGCCCTCTGTAAAAGACAGGACAAGGTTACCCGCTGTCCCATGGAGTGGGGTTTCTGTGCCTTCCTCAGAAATTGTCCCCTTGTTCTTTTATGTCCCATTCAGGTAATGTCATAATGGACATAATAAAAGGTGTAAGCAGTTGACATTCAATTCTGTAATGGATCTCTCATCCTTCCTTTGTCTGATTAATTTCTCTCTCCATTCAGTTAAAAAAAAGTTCTCACAGGAGAGATCAGAGTTTTTTCTGTCTCTCTCCCCTCTACTTGTGTGTGCGTGTCTGTGTGTGTGTGTGTGTCTGTGTGTGTGACTTATTTTTTTTAAAGCATTAGATGTTTCAGGTAGTTGGTCTTCTCAATTATGCTTTAATTTTTTTTATCTTATGAGCAACAGAAGAGTAGGATTACTTTTATTTTCATACTCCTCTCGAAGGGAGGTAGGTACTGTGAGAACAGTATTGAATAAGCACAAGGATTGAGTGCACTCAGGTGCATGGGTAGCTGCCAAAAGGGAGGTCACGGGTGGGAGGAACCATTCCTCTGCCAGCCCCCCAAGTGTTTGCCTCAGGGAAGTAGATACTAGAAATTTTAAGTCCTTGAGTTCATAATACTTAGGTATATATTAATAGAATGTTTTTCTAAGTGACTGCTTTCTTTGACAAATTCCATTTTTCAAGAGAGTTATGTGGTACAAGTCATTTTAATTTAAATTTGCTGTAGAAGTCCCCACATTAAAAGGCAGTCCTTCTCAGTTAAATCCACTTGTTGACCCAGGTCATACCTAATTTGCCTTTGTAGAGAATAAAGTAACTGCTACTTAAGATACACTTATTTTTAAAGAATCCTTTCATCAATGAGAAATTCTGCAACTCACTTTAATAAGCTCTTATGTTAAGTAAACAGAAAGACATTCAGAAGTGCTAAATATACTTTCTTACTGTCAAGATATACAATTATAGAGCAGCTTTTCTTCTGCAAACACAATAATTAATTCAAATTAAACTCTTGGCAACTCTTTCAAAATGGGCTGTATTACATTCAATATTGTTTTGCTATATTCTAAAGAGACTGAGATGGAAAAAGAAAGATGAGTTATATTTTAAAATATAATTTTGTGAAGCTATAAGCCTCTACTGGTAGTATTTTTTCTGTGCATCAGGATTCTTAAATATACAAATCAATTAAATTTTATTTTATTTTTTTTAAAGATTTTATTTATTTATTTATTTGACAGAGAGAGAAACAGCGAGAGAGGGAACACAAGCAGGAGGAGTGGGAGAGGGGGAAGCAGGCTTCCCGCGGAGCAGGGAGCCCGATGCGGGGCTCGATCCCAGGACTCTGAGATCATGACCTGAGCCCGAAGGCAGACGCTTAACGACAGAGCCACCCAGGCGCCCCTCAATTAAATTTTATAAATGTAGTTGCCCGTGCAAGCACCACATAGATCAAGATACAGAATATCTTCAGCACCTCAGGAGCCTCCCTTACGCCCCTCCTCATGTCAACTCACAAAGGTAACCGTTATTATAACCCTTATCATCATGAGTTAATTTTTCCTGTTCTTGAACTTCATATAAATGAAATCATATACCGTTTCCTCTTTTGAGTCTGTCTTATTGTGCTGAACATTATGTCCATTTTGTTCATTTAAATTGTTACATATAGCAATGGTTTGTTGTTTTTTTATTACTGAGCAGCGTGAATACTACACAATTTATTTATCCATTCTACCGTAGATGGACATTTGAGTTGAACTCCGTTTTGGACAATTATGAGTAAAGATTCTATCTATATGTTTGTACGTGTCTTTTGGTAGATATAAAAACTCATTATTTTTGAGTACATTCCCAGGTCCAGACTTGTTGGGTCATATGTATTTTTAGTTTCACTATATAGCCAAATAATATTTCAAAGTGTTTGAACCAATTGACATTCCCATCAACCATGTGTAAGAATGCCAGTCACTCCATACTTTCACAATGACTTTGTATTGTTATTTTCTTGTTAAATAATCTGTTGTGTGTATCAATATGTTATTGTGGTTTTAACTGGCATTTCTCTGATAATTAATGTGTTGAGCACATTTTCATATGCTATTGACCATAATACTAGTTGTCTTTGATAGCCATAATTACACAAGAATTCCATTTGGCCTTTAGTCTCTCAGTACCTGTTTTTTTTCCCTTAAAGATTTTTATTTAACTCATCTCTACACCCAACATGGGGCTCAAACTCATGACCCCAAGATCAAGAATCACATGCTCTACTGACTGAGCCAGCCAGGCACCCCACTTAGTACCTCTTAGTATTCTTGTCACTGTTTCCTTTTTGTTACCTTTTTTCAACCTAAGCCTAGATTTGGTAAACTTAAAAATCACTGCAAGGTGGACCATCTAATATTTCAGGGTGCAGGAATCAAAGTTTTACAACAGAAAATGACTGTCTTTGTACTTGGCATTCTGACTCTATTATTATTATTATTTATTATTTATTATTATTATTATTTTAAATGGGAGGCTTGGACCTAATTATAAATTGTCTTCTTTTGGCAATAATGACAAAAAGCAAAAAGAAACAAGGAAACTAGTTGCTTTGTTTGCTTTCCAAACATCATAAGGCAAAATTTTGTCAATTTTTAAAGCTATATGAGAGATGATGCTTTTTCTCCCCCCATCATGGCTAAATACACATTATTAAGATCAGAATGAGTTGCTTTCAGACCTAGAGTTCCCATCACTAAATGTATTCCAGCAGAAACTGATGACCACTGCCAAAGAAGAAGAATGAATTTTTGCATGTGCACTAGTTGTATTTTAAGTTTCCTTCCAACTATAAGGTATTTTAATTCTAAAATATGGAAATTCTTCATGACACAAAACTCCAATCACATGTCTTTTTGAGATGCTCACTTTCTATTAGCTTACTTGGTCATAACAGATACCCTGAACAGTACACTGTAAAAATTTTATTTTTATTTAATAGGTGGAGAAAACAGGACCCTAAAATTGTTCCATCTGGTTAGTCTATAAAGTTGCAGAACGTGGAATAGGTTGCATTTTGCCTGGCACTGGTCCTGGTTTTTAATCACTGCATCTCTGGGGTTGGAGCTCTGGGGCTGGAGTTTATAACCTAGAGAACAGGAGGAACAAATAGACATGCATTGCAGGTGTAAGGGTTTAGTCATATGCTGTCATTCTACATACATTCACGTGGAGGCTACACAGGAGAGGAAACACACAGTGCTAGATGAGATTGTGCACGGAATATCATGTAGGGTGAAGTTGAAAAGCGGTAGCTGTAGTCAGTTTTGGGTTAATGTGAGTATCTCAGGAGCCTTATGAAGAATCAGACTGGTAAGAAATACAATGAACAGGGGCTCCTGGGTAGCTCAATCGGTTAAGCATCGCACTCTTGGTTTTTGCTTAGGTCAAGATCTCAGGGTCTTGAGATCGAATCCTACGTTGGGCTCCACGCTGAGTGGGGAATCTGCTTGAGATTCTCTCTTCATCTCCCTCTGCCCCTCCCCTGCCTCACTCTCAAATAAATAAATAAGTAAATCTTTAAGAAAAAAGAAATACAATGAACATGCTATTAGGGAAACATGAGTGCACAGGTCTGCATAGTCAGGTGAATGACATCTTGTGAGCATCCCATTGGCTGTGTATTGTGGCCAAGAGTGAGACAGAAGGTAAAGTTTGACTGTGGACTTGGGGAATTCTCAGAACACATGTTCTGCATGCCTTTTGTCCAAGGTTACAGTGGATGTAAATATCAACGATGAATCCTTACAAATATAAGAAATTGAGGAAAAAGTAAAAGCTTCTTAGGATTCAGCTAAAATACCATCTTTATACAGACTTTTAAATCAGTTACTTTGAATAAAAAATTACCAAATCTTAACTATGGGCTTGATAACATAAGGATATATATTGGGTGTCATGTTCAATTGTAAAATTCAGTTTTTCCTGAGAAACTCTATGGTCTGTGTATACGTATTAAAAACCAGATGGAAAATCCTGTCCATTTTTTATTGTCTTCAGTGTGGCTTGTGTTTTATCACTTGCCAAGTCATGGCCACCTGTGGCTCTGTTTTGGCAGCTCTGTGTTTAACAGGCCAGACATTCTGTTCACAGGAAGGGCCTCCTGAAGCCTAACTAAAAAGCAAGTAATTCACATGACCAAGGTTCTGATAATAAGGATTTGCTGAATACATGATTTGACGTGTTTTGCTTTGAGCAGACCCACTATCCAGTGCTTTTGTTGGCATCACTGCCAAAGACTTTTGCACACAAACAATTAGTAGCAAGTCGTTTGATTTTCCACACAGGAAACCCAGCACAGAACAGCCAGTCCTCTAAAGATATATCTTCTCTTTTCCTATTGTTTTCATTCTGTTAAACTCCAGCCATTAACACATTAATGGACCAATTACTGGTCATGGGACCTTAGGGGTACAGCACTCATAGTCCAAGGCTCTCCCTAAACTTAGTTCAAAGGCCCCTCAGAATCACCTAAAGTATAAGATTGGCCAAGATGACTCAGTAAATAATCTGACCAGAGAGTGTAGAAGCAACAAATAGATAAGATGCATCATTGACTAGTTCTTCTAGAAGATTCTAAATGATGCCATATTTTCGTCTATTTTTGGTAGATTGAAAAATGTCTTTACCCTTCAAAATGGTTTCTTCTGTACTTTGAATCCCTATGCTAAATGTGACCTGACCTCTAAAACGAATTTATTCAGCCATTTAACTTTGAGGGAAGACGATTGAGTGCTTCAGATCTCAATTATCCTCACCTGTAAAATGAATGCATTGCAGAATTGATCCAGAAGATTCTTTCAGAAGTTTTCAGTTCGGCCTGTACATGGTATTCACCTGGGGGGCTTTAGAAAATGCTCTTGCATATGTCTTACTGCTGGAGATTCTCATTTAACGGTGTGGTCTAGGATGAAGCCTGACTAGTAGAATACCAAACACTGACTGCACAGCAGAATCACCCAGGGAGTTTTTAAAAATCAGAGCATAGTTTGTGGTATTTCTTAAAACTTCCCAGGTAATTTCAGTGTGCTGCCAAAGTTGAGAGTCATTGCTCCAAAACAATGGAATCTGTCGTTTGACAAAAAATATTAGGGAACTTCATGGATATATTGGTGCTACACGGTGTGGGATTGCTCATGCTGTATAGGCTGATCACATTTTGTGGCTCTACGTAACTCTAAGCAAACATGCTCATTCATCCATGTACTCAGAAAACATTTACTAACTACTTACTATATACTACGTTCTTTACTAAGTACTTGCGATCATGTTTAAAATGCTACCACTTCGTTAAAAAGTTTCTTGAAATCACACAATTAAAAAATTGCAATACTTTACCTATGGGCCAAAATTAAACTTTACTTCCGGACGAAGAAGTTCATGCATATACCTCGTTTAAAGGCTAACACACAATATGCATAAACAACAACTAGAAAATGAGCATAATTTTTGACCTGGCAATTCTCCTTCTAGCAATTTATCTTAAAGATAAAGTACACAGAGACATTCATCACATCTTCAGAAAGCCGCCCCAAACACAAAACATGCACTATAAATTACAGTACAGCTACATAATGAAATATTTAGTCATCATAATTATAAGTGTATAATTATTGACATAGAAATATTTTCATGATAATATGGTCTGGATGAATGTATATAAAAAGATAACTGCTTTCCATTGTAGTGGGGTTAGAAATAATTTTAACTTTATAATTTTCCTTTCACTTACTGGTAATTATAATTATTCTACTATGCAGATTATGAGAACAAAACAGAGTTAAATACTAAAGCAATTTTGGTTCTACTAACCATTCATTTGGCATTCATTTTTTGTTTTGTTTTACCAATTTATAAAAAGCGTATTAATTATTCCATAAAGCAGTTTGTAATCTTTGTTCTGACAGAGACAGAGAGAGATAGGTGTTGTGAGTTTTCTGGGGTAGCCCAGTAGAACAGTGAGCTGGCTGGGAATTTAAGAGGTATTGAGAGAAAGAAAAGATTTATGGTTCTAATTGTCATCTAATTTATAGGATTTAAAAGTGACAAAGAAAAAAAACCCCTAAAACAAAAAGCACTATGGTAGGCAGAATAATCCCTTCCCTCAAAGATGTCCACATCCTAATTCTCAGAACCTGTGAATATGTTGTGTTGCAAGGTTAAGGTTAGAGGTGGAATTAATGTTGCAAATCAGCTGACCTTGAGATGTGGTGCGTGTTTTGGATGACCCAGGTGGGCCCAATGTAATCACGAGGGACTTTATAAGTGAAAGGGGGCAGAACGAAGGGGTAGAATGAGACAGTGGGGGAAACTTTTGGTTTGCGGGTGCCTGCTTTTGAAATGGAGGAAGGGGCCCCAGGCCAGAGAACGTAGACAGCCTGCAGACGCTGGAAAAGGTGAGAAAATGGATTCTCTCCTATAGCCTCCAGAGAGAAACTGACAACACTTTGAATTTTCACTCAGTGTGTTGAACTTCTGACCTCCAGAACTGTAAGTTAACAAATATGCGTTGTTTTGCTCATTTGAGTTTGTGATAATTTGTTGCTGCAGCCATAGGAAAGGAATGCAAGTACTTATAAAATGCATAATGTGAAGATGTGAGAAAAAAAAAAACCCTCCCTGAAATGGTCCTACTTCGGCTTGTGAGTTTTTTCCTCATCTCTTTCTCCCTTTGCTCCTCCACATCCAGTTAGATGAAAGTTCTTATTGCCGCCTCTCCTATTTTCTAACAACAGTGATACTGAGGCAGTGGTGAAGCAGAACTTGATTTTTCTATAAACCGGGAGAGTTATGAAAGAACAGAATGCATACTATGAAGTGCAGAATTGGGAACAGATAGACAATAATGAGAGGGATTTAATTAAAAAAAAAAAACTTTAAAAAATATTTGTAGTACCCAAGAAGGAATTATTCTATTTCTTAAAATGGAAGCAAGGAAAGGAGAAAACTATAAATGTTAATGTAAGAGTGAAAATTTCAAAGTAATCTAGGCTGGGGAAATTAGCTTCATTATGGCTTATGGACAGGAGGAAAAACCATGTACAAGATGTATGAGGTCCTAGGGATTTTGCTTGGTTGTGGTTTGTTTGCTTGGCTGGCTTTTCAGTTGTTGGCTGATCCAGGAGGGCTAGAAGTGGCAATAAAGCCATGATGAGGGAATGCCAAAATGATACACTTGAGCTCAATTCAGTAGCTGTAACCAGGAGTGGGGGTTGGGGATGCAACCTCTAAGGAATGTCTGGATGGGGAAGTCAATATCTACAAAGGAAGTGATGACTTGTCTGAATCAGAACATAAAAGCTGCTTATTAGTTTACAGATTGTAATCTTGTGGTTGTTGCTGGGGCAGAAGAAGGGGAAACGGACAAATCATTCATCTGGTGATAAAGGTAAGTGAGATTTGAATGGCCTTATTTTCTTTGTTGACTACTGAACTAATTAATTCCCAGAACTTTGAGACCAATGGTTTAGTAGTGGTTTGTTTTGTTTTTTGTTTTCTCCTTGAATGGCTGAAGTTGGGGATGAGTGAAGGACTTACCTTCCCCTTAGCTTGGAGCTGGGAGAGGGAGAGGATAAGGGATGGATAAGGAGAAGTGGTGGGGGGTGGGGGAGAAGAAAGTAGGAATACGTTTCGTGAATATACCAGTTATCAGACCACTCTGAGGATAGTGCACTAACAACAATGAGCCATATCCCACATTTCATCACAGGCATTATTAGTTAAATTTTATTAAGATGTTGGATTATTTGGTAAATATTCTCAAGTGCATCCAAAAAAAGCATGAGTTTTAAAGACAAAATATTCAAGTTCCAAAGTCTGAATTACACCGGGGTGGGAGGGAGCACAACTTCATAAGCAGGGTAGTAATTTGATGTGACAGAACCTCCAAGAGACATCTTAGCAACTCTTGGACTTTGAGCAAGTCTCTAATGCCTGACTCATGCTTATTACCAAGGCTGGAGTCAGATGGAGTCAGTCCAATTCACACTTTGCTACTGATAAGCTGTCTTGCTAGACTTACATGAGCCTCACGTTTCTAATCTATGAAATAATTATGATGGAATGATGGTAATCAAAGACTCATGAAATAAAAGCAAAGGTGCTAGTTGTACCCCACACACTTGACTTACAGTAACTAATTTTATCCTCAGAACACCTTTATAAAATCACTACTGTTCTTACTGCTATATTACAGATAGGGGACAGAAGTACACAGAGGTTGAGTTGCCAAATATCATACACCTAGAAAGTGTGAGAGCTGGAATATGAACCAGGAATGCTGCCTACAAAGCTCATGCTCATGACCATCACTTTATAATGTTCTTATCTTCTCAATGGACTGTTGTGAAGAATTAATTAGATAAATGTGTATATAACCATGTCTTCTCCCTTTTCATCCTCCTCTGTCTTTCCCCTCTTGAAGTGATTTTTAAAAGACCAAAGGAGAACTATTACCATCGTTTTGTGTTGAACTATTCCTGTGTACACTTATTTCTCTTCACATGTCCTAATATTAAAATGTAATTAAACATGTACTACCATACTTGATTCCATAGGCTTTCTCAACTTTGGTTGGCACTTTGACCAAGTTAATATTTTTGACTAGGTAATTCTTTGTGGATGGGCAGCTGTGCTGTGCATTGTAGGATGATTATCTTCATGCCTGACTTCTTGTCCTTTACCTACTAGTGGCCCTCCAGTTGGGACAATCAAAAATGTCTGCAGACATTGCCAAATGTCTCCTGGGAACACAGTCAACCACCATTAAGAATCACTGCTCTAAAAGAAGAAAAATGCAGTGTATCTGTTGTACAGATTATTGATTGTTAGAAGATTAGTTGTTGAAAGCAAGTTGGGTTAAAAAACCAGTTGATAGTAAATTTACTTTGCAAAATTTTATCCTTGCAAAATTCTTTAAACATCAGTTTTCATCTTACTACTCTGTGGCGGGGCAGTTCTAGAAAAATGTAACTTTCACCCTTAAATACAGGTGAAAGGGCTGGGAAATAGAGAAATCAAAAACATTCCTTTAAATTACTAGGTTAGCAGCTCATTGTTCATATTTGCTCTTGAAAGATAGGACAATGGCCAACAGAGTGATTTGGGCATGGGGAGTCAGTAACTCAGTCAGCTACCTGCTACTCTGTTTTGGAGTTAAATGAGGAGGGGTGTATCAGTGATAATACTTTCACATAGTATACAGCCATTGAGTTAAGAAAGTATCTATTTGAATACAGCAGAGAGTAGGTCATATTAGAGACTCTATTTTCTTTATCACTCGAAAAACGTGCATGTGTGTCTATTCCTACCGCCTGCCCCCCGTTATTAGAGTTCCCTTTCTTTGTACCATAGTGCCTGAGTCCTGGAGAACAGAAAAACCTCTAGGCACAGTGTCCTAGAGTACTTTATGGCTCAATGTGGGATTTAGGGATGTATTTTTATCTACACATGGTAGGTTAGAGTCTCCTTTAAAAAAAATACTTAGCAAAAAGCATCTTGCTCCTTTTAATGAATAAAGACTGCTATTTAATCAAGAAGTTAAATCTGATAATCATAACTATAAGAGTTGGAATATACAAGGTTATGGAGTAACAACAGAAAGACAGATGTAGGCGAAGATTGATAGAAAACCATTAATAGAAAAAATGGAGAAAATTCTACCTATATATCTTTAGATTTATCTGTCCATGCCAGTGGTAGCTGTATCAATAATTTATTTTGAAATCTATCTCCCATAATAAGGAATTCACAGCTCTTATTGAGAGCTCAGTATACATTGAGAAAGCAGTAGGTGTTGTCATTATGTTTATCTCTTACTTCCCGACGGATTATGCTAAGGATGGATGTCAAGATAGTTGAAGAAGATGATGGATTAGCAGAATCAGAACGTGAATACTGGACTCTAAGAATTGCAGATGAGAATACATTTGCAGATCTAAAAGGAAGATTAAAAACACATTTTAGGGATATATAGGAAACCAAGAAAGTGCATGTGAGGAGGGAAAGAGTAAACAGCAGAACTGGATGCAGTCAGTGGGGCACAACTGAGCTCACTGGGGATGAAGCTACAGAAAGAGTCAAGTAGAAAACCTCCAGAAAAACATGAGTGTGGGTAAACCGGAGAATGAAGTGAGGGGAGTTTAGAAGGGTGATATTGAATAATAAGATCACATCCTTAATCTTTCTTTATTATTCCCAAGGGAAAAAACTTAAAATTATTAAACTCCCAAGGGTGGGGGTGGGGGGGAGAGAGAGAACTTTGTTTTAGACAGCTTTAATTAGAAAAGATTTCTTTGGAACAGTCCTATTGAAATGATTCTGTATGATCTCCCACTAAACCTACATCATTAGGAACAAAAGATTTCTAGGAAGCAAAGTATTTTAAGGGATTACCACTATAGTTTATTAGATTTACTGGGACTTAATATGTTCACACTCTTTTGGTGGTATTAGTTGGGTCACTGGGTTTCATTCCTGAGGAAAATCTGTTGTAAGGCAACAGTAATGACAGGACTAAAATGCCACATGAGCTTGCAGAGACTTTAAATGTCAACCAATACAATGTGTTGAAACATGATAACTGGAAGACTCCAAAGGCTAAGGCTTTACATAAAACCTTTAATGTCAGGAAATAATATATTATGAAATGTCATCCTTTGATTCTATGGATGAGACAACTACAAAGTTGTTTAATAAAATATTCCTCAAAATAATAAACATTTCAATGTTGCTCAGGTTCATTAAAATATGTTCAGTTTTACTTAATCCCCAAATGGGACTTTAAAAAGGATACATACTAATTCTCTTCTTTCTATCATGATCCTAATTGATAATATTGTCAGTAGGAAATAAACTTACTATGCAATGGGAAATTTGGGCTGTATGTGACTAAAACTTTCGAAACTTTAAAAAGCATAGAATATCCTAAATTTCTACATTATGTGAATATATAATGTATAATAATGGAGGGTCCTGTTAGTGGTAAAGGAATATTTCTATAGCTGATGTGAGAAGTGTGTGTATGACACACTTCTCTGCCTCGTTAACAAATATTTTTTGTAATGACATATATAGGAAAAAAAGGGTTGCTTATTCATGACATCCTATGGTTTAGCTTGTTAAAGTTTTATTTTTTTATAACTTTGCAATATTAACATGTTAATAGAGAACAAAATATGTAAAAACTTTGATTTCCTACTGCATAGATATGATTAAAAGGATGTACCTTTCTAATCTCTAGAGGGCTGTTCTTACTGTACAAAAATACATCAAAATGCTTGGTGACAAATTCAACAGTTGTAATAACATTACGGCTTCTTTCTCAGTCTAGAAAGATCCTCTCGGGCTGACTGTTCCAAACCATTTCATAAAAATTTTCCAAATTGATAAAATTAGTTATGCCATTATTGGCCTTCTGGACCATCATTAACACTGATCTTATAACAGAAATTACCCTTAGCTAAAAGCTCACTTAAGTCCAGCTCTTTTGCAGAAACTCACCGTAAAAATGAGTGAAGACTTTTAAGTAGAAAGAACAGTAAGGAAAACACGGTTTGTTATGTTTTAAATTTAAAATGCTTACTCAAAATTTTCAAAGTAGGTGGAAGCATGGGACAATCTGATCTAAAAAGGGTATAATAAGGTGATCTAGCAGGTCTTGCTGGCTTGTTAGTTTCAAGCTACTCTTTTCCTTGAGATTTGATAGTGACATCCTGGACAAGATAGCTTTCCATATATTACTTTAGTAGAGCTAAATGTCAGCCATTATCTGAAATATAAATGCCTGGAATATGAATGTTGAAATATCTATTATACAATTTTGTTAAAAATGGAGGTGAAACAAAGTTCACAGAAGCCATTTTGAGATGGGCTTACCATGATTGAGAAATTTTGTCCTTTGAGTTGTCCAAAAAAAAAACAACTATGGATTTTGTACAATAGCCCAGCAAAAGGCCTAATAGCTGCTATACCCCATTATAACAGTTTTACTATAATCAATGACTCATAATATGTATTCTCTAACCCTTTGTAAAGAATTGTCTAATATACCGCTAAATGTGGCCTGGATAATAGTAAGAGTAATGTTTTGGACAAAAATGAGTGTTGCATAAATACCATCCATTTTTGGGCATGTCAGTAATACCTTGTTTGGGTAGGCACAGAGACTTTTGACGAGTCTACAAATGTGTTAAGACTCTGATCCATGTAAATCATGCATTTTTACTTGCAATACCATCAGCTAAAATCAGTAGTTGAAGAAGCGATTGTAACAGTACTGTAAAATCTGGTATCTGTATGGGCAGTGGCTCAAGGCTAAAGGGAATCAAGCATATAGCTGAGGAAACAATGGTATTAAAGGTCCTAGAGGGACAGTGGAGGCAAGTGTGGAAAGATTAGCTCATTCCACATCCTCCTTTGTTCCATGGAAGGTAAATGGTTGGGATGGTTATGTAGTGTGCAGTGTGAAGACCAGGAGGGAATGAGGCTTTGCTTCCTCAAACAAACAAGCAATGAGGAAGTCAGTTCAAATAATTGAAAATTACAGAACCATGTGCCATTCTAGCAGGAAGGTTTACAGTTAATTTATCATCTTATATTTTGTTACAAAGAGTGCTGGCAGGAAAACTCGAGGCCCATAAACCAATATAGCAGTAGTCTATTAAATCCATTCATTTAACTGGAGAATTTGTGGAAAAGTATACAACTAGAAAGGTGATGTAAGAGATCCCCCAAACTGTATTTCTTGAAGCAGATGTTGGAGCAAAACAGAAAACTCTCACTTGGCTGTGACTCCATTGAAGAATTTAACTAGTGAATAGTGACCAAAGGTCCTGGTGCTAAGTAACTTTCCATAATTTAAGTTCTTAAGATGCTGCTTTGCAGAACATCTCTGTATCTAGATTCAGTGTTTTAAACTGGGGTTTGAAACTGATTATCCAGGAGATTCAATGCAAGATACTGTTCTCCCAACAAGTTGTGGCAGTAAATATCACAATGACCTATTTGGGTTTCCAAAAATGTAAGAGACCAAATATGCAACTGGTTATAGTCGAATTCATTCTATAAAGACCTTCTGTTCTTCACCTCTTTAACATCCATCTAGTTTAGAATTGGTATTAGTCCATTAGGCTGTATCGGTTCTGGCCTGAAGCCTATAGTCTGTTGCTTACCAGGTCTGGTACTGAAAAAAAATGTAACATTGTATCCTTTCATCCAAAGGCTGTAATGTTCCTTTTTATCAAGATACCATGCTAGTAACTAGGTAATGTTGATGACAGATTCTGAGATACTAGCAGTTAACCACTGAGCAAAAAAATTTTCAATACAAAAATAGAATGGAGCCATGCTATGTTGATATCATGGCCCCCTTCTCATTCTGGGATTATCAGCAATGCCAAAACAGGGTTATAAAAATTGTGGATAATTTAACATACAACAGTATAAATTTGTCAAACTATAAGCTTGGGTGTAGAAAAAAGTAGCTATTTCTTTAACTCAGTCTCTATTTGAGCCCTCATTTGTATCTGATGACAAAAACATGGTCTTGGTCAATTTCTGGTCAATTTCCTGTCTTAGTCATTCTATAAACCTGGATGTACAAAAAGCAACTTTTATTTTTCTAAAGCTCCACTTAATTTCCATTTCAAGTTTCTATTGTACATTCAGGCAGAAAATGTAGCCAATTCTCCTATGTTATGGTTGTATCTTAGTCTTTGTTTTGGGGAAAGGCATCTGTCCTTGGTGTTCATCTTTTGTCCAAATTGGCATAACTGAAATGTTTAGTGTTCCATCTTATTCTCTGGTGTCTGCCTCCTTCAAGCTGGCATATGCAGGGATGGACTTGCTTTTACCTGGGCTCCTGACTACAGTCCATGCTCATTTCCTCAGATTCTTTTTTTGAGTCAAGACCTTGAAATAACTTGGAATCTACTGACCTGGTCCTCTGAAGAAACACATGGAAGGTTCATCTGATTGCCCCCCTCCCCTTAATGGTACTGAAGATTCAGGGCTGCCTTGGGCCATCTGTGAGCCTGGATGACCTTTCCAGCCATTTTTTGCTCTATTGCTGTTACTCCAATATGACACAGTAAACATTTCCCATGGAGTCACTTTCCAGGTTTCCAAAAAGATATCAGGCACTGTTCTGAGTATCTGAATTTTTAAGGAATACAGTATGCAACTGATGATGTGGCATTGTCTGTTTCCTTTCCCTCTCGGCATAATCCTGGAGAGTAGGGCAGCAATACAGGACTGCTTTAGAGAGACGTGTACGCAAAAGCTCTTATTCTCTGGCTTCTTCCTTACTTCTTCCCAGCTCTTGGATTCTTCAGTTAAGGGTAGGAAAACTGGCTCTTAACATCACCATTCATTTTTCTCAAATACATTATTTAGACAGATATTGCTTTCTTCTATCTCACTGTCTCTGCCAGGACTTTGACAAATACTATTTTGAAGCAGACGAGTTGAGGGCTGATTCTTCTGTACCCTGTCTGGAGAAGCTATGACCTTACTCTTGTGAGGTGAGAAGCCAATGCTACCCTAGCTGTTGCCTAAAATGGGGCTATAATCATGATCCAAAAAGGCATTACTGAGGTATAATACATATAATGACTCGTAAAAATATTATTCCCATTGATATTTCCATTGATAACCAAATGTTTTTAATAAGAGCAAACATGTACAGTGCTTATTACATAAACATTATATTAGGTATAAGCCCATTTGGGGATAATACCAACATCTATATTTACACCCTTTCCTAAATATAAGACTCAGGCAAATGGTTCTGCTGGGGTATGTGTGACAGTTCTTGCTTTGATCCACTCAAACACGAGTAACATGAAAACAGAAGTACCTAAAAGTAAAGTGATTTTGGTGTGATTTACAATCCGTTCTCGATGTTGTGTACCTAATTAAAAAGTCAAACTCCAAATGAATACAATTCACTGGCAAATCTTCAAAGAGCTAATTTGTGAGTCTGCAAGGCATGCAGAGGCCATCAAATTTCATCAAAAGATAAAAAAGGCAAGGTTGGTGTTCTTGTATGAAGTGGAATTTGTTATATAAAGCAATAAGGTACATGATTTGAGGCTAACTGGTAAGCTGTTTGACCAGGCCAGTGAAGAAGAAAAATCAATTTTTGTTTTCATTTTCTTTGGCTTTTTTTCCTCCTATCTTTTCATAGGTTTGCTCATCATTCAATTTTTTAAGGTTTTTAGTTTTCCACCATGATTACTGCCCAGAACAAGCAGCGGCTAGGTTAGTATGTATCATGAATGTTTTCCCCTGAAATTGAAATAATTCTTTGTGTTATAGTCCTCTAGGTTTTATCAGAAAGAGGAGACAATGGAGATGTCTGGAGCTGTCAACTATCTTTATATGGTCTCATAACTACTTTTAAAACAGAGTCACAACTCCTATTTGGAACACATCTTGGAGGGTTCATCTTTCCTAGCTAAAAGCCCATGGATATCCTAAATTTCCAACATTATTTCCCTTGATAGAATCCTACTACTTCTGTAAGAAGAAATATAAGCAGAAGTCTTCATACAGTATAGGCAAAAATTAGAAATCATACGTGATCAAATAGCCCAGAGATAATTTTAAACTTTGAGTATTGTAGGAGTCCCTTTTGACATATGTCTGGTCCTTGGTTCCTGTCCTTATTTCCTTTTCTCCTTCTATTTAATGGACTTATAAACTCAGTTTTGTATCCTGTGTTATGAACATTTAGGTCATTAAGTATTGCTAAAAAGGAATTTTTGTATGGCTGTATGATAGTGGTATGGATATATCATGTTAAAACCATTTTCTAATGTGCAATGTTTAGATTGTAGCCTTATTAAAAATAGCTCTGTAAAATTACCCTTATAATTTTTTTGGTGCATTCTTATTCTTTAAGGTAAATTTCAGAGTTTGGAACTACTAGGTTAGAAATGTGAGCATTTTAATTCACTTTGGTATATGTTAGCTTGCTTTCCAGAAACTTTATACTGATTTAAACTATAGGTTGGCATTGTTCCTCCAGAGAAAGAGGCTTTTTTTAGGATTTAGTGGAAAAATTTGTAATAAGTCGTATAGTATTAATGATTACGGTTACATTAACCTAGACCTGGCATCTTTTGGGAAGGGCCTATGCATTATGCAAGGAGAAAAAAGATGAGCTTTTCTCTGTATTTCCTTAGAAAATGGAAAAAATGATGTTTGAATGAAACATAATTCACTTAAACATATAAACGTATATAACCTTAATCCATACTTTTAGCCTCCCGTCACCCCAGAAACTTTCATTTATGGTCACATAGAATTTCTGATTATCCTGGGAACATCTTTTTTTTTTTTTTTTTTTTTCCTGTGCTTCTGCTCAGGTTGTTCATAACTCCTGGAATTCTCTCACCTAATTGAGGTCCTTCATTATCCAATGCTTAAGTCAAATCCATGTCCTTGGCAAAGCCTTCCAAAAGATCTTACTTAAATTATTTAGAATCAGCTACTCATTTCTCTATTTTACTTCTGAAATGAACTTTCTTCTACTTCCTTGTCTGTCAGAGTTTTCCACAACTAGATTATAATTTATGAAGCATTAATGGTTGTATTCATAATACTGTCTGGCCAGGGCTCTGCATGTAGTAAATAATCAATCAACTTCGATTGAGTTGAACTGAAATGACCTATAAGGATTCTAGGTATCCATCAGTCATGCCTCAGGACTTGGGAAGTAATTGTACATTATAATATAGTATAGGCCAAGGAGTAGGCTTCACTGGGGAAGGGAGAATTTTGCACAAAAAAAGCAAAGCATCTCTTTCCCTGATCCTCCCCTTGTGTTGTAGAGAGCCATGTAGAGGATGGGGCATAGCTGTGTGGGTATATATTCTGGGGGACAGACCTCACCCCACCCACTGTAGTTTTTGTCCTTTTTTAGAGTGCAGTCCCAGAGCCAACCTGTCTGAGAAAGAAAGGCATTCTAGAATTGGGTTACCAGCTATTTAGCTATTTAGTAAGTCTTCCAGAAATGTCAGCTGCACAGCACCAGGGGGCTTTGGATTAGTGGGAGGTTATGTCTCCTCACCCTGGGGGAAAGGAGACCTTGGTCCCTTGAGAAGCTAAGTTCAGGTGCAGCCTTCTACCTGGGGTATGGAGAGAAGCACCTTTTTCCCTTTCTCAGGATCCAAAAAGGATCCTTGTACAGGCTACCCAGAACGGGCTCTGTGGTCCCTTTTAGACAATTCTGCTTATTGCTCCATCCTTTGTGTGGGACGCCTTTTGAGACCCAGGCCAAATCAAATTACTGTTTCCCTTCTATTTCTTTTTTGTTTGTTTGTTTGTTTAAGATTTTATTTATTTATTTGACAGCGAGAGAGGGAATACAAGGGGGAGTGGGAGAAGCAGGCTTCCTGCTGAGCAGGGATCCTGGGACCCTGGGATCATGACCTGAGCCGAAGGCAGATGCTTAATGACTGAGCCACCCAGGCGCCCCTGTTTCCCTTCTATTTCTATGACTTGTTGTTTCAGCAAACATTTAAGTGCTCTTACATTTTAGGTGATAAGTGAAGGAGAAATAAAAATACGTAATGTAGTTTTTGCCCATAAAATACTTAATGTCCATTGGGGCTTTGTTCTGATTAATTCAGGAAGCAAGTTTTAAAAATCTATTTTTAGGCTTAAATTTTTAATTTTTAGTAGCTTCTTAGTCAAATTAACAGGGAAAGTAAGTCAGTTATGGTAGATAGGTTGGAAATATTACAAGTATTGTACTAAACAGCACTATGACTATAATCTATCTTCCTGATCAATTTTGCTCTTTTTTTCTTTTTTTACATGAAAAGTCTTCTGTTTTAACTTTGAACTCATGCCCTCTCTGTAAATTCATGAGTTATGTGGCTATAGAGTCACTTCTGAAATGAAAACTAAAATCTTGAAGCATATTTTTATTCCTAATGTATCCACTTAAGTTTCTCTGGATTTTGAAGTATTAAAATCAATGAGATGCACAAGGGCAAATATTTACAGTGATAAAAACTTAATATACTAACAAATTCCGATGATGCTCTATTATCCTATAGTAAGACACATGCATAGTCCTGGTGCTCTTTGCTGTTGCAGCTGCTCGGCTCCCTATACGACGCTGTGGCAGACTGAAATGAGAGGCTCTCACATCTGCAACCCCTAGACTGACTTTAGTGGCTAACCTGAGCCCCATAACAGTCAGGGAGCAAAAAGGAACGCTTTTTTTTCTGGGATGCAATAAACAGAGTATTCCTGGGATGGATTTACTAAAGTAAATGATGAAAAAAAAAAAAAATCCCTAAGATACACTTAGGAACGAACACATGAATATTCTTATGGTCAGAGAAGGTCAGTTTATAGCCACTCACAGTGGATTTGGTACTTCTTATACAAAACACTCCGCTTTTTGTGGCTCGATATTCTACATCTCCTCTCCTAGGAGTAAATGGATGCCCTATTTAGAGACTATCCCTAAGACTCTTCCTCAGCTTAGCAGTATTTTTTAATGACAAGTTGTTAACCGATCTAATTTGAAGTTATTTCAGATGCAGAGGGAGAGTAATGGCAATATTGACATTCTAGAATCCTTGCTGGGCTAGTGCCAATTTACAATTTACAGCTCTTCTCTAGAGCATTCTGTAAGTAGAATTATGCTACATTAGGATTAAAAACTCTAGTAGAGGCAAGTAAATGTATGGGGTTCATATGTGGGAATGATGAACTGCCTGGAAATTTGGCCAAGATTACAAGGAGTAGCACTGACTGAATTCACTCTTGAAAGTTAGACCCAGCATTTTGCTCATAAAGACAAATTGGACAGGCTGATGAAAACATGAAAATAAAAAGTAGAAATTAAAAAGAAACCTGTAAGATAATTTTATTATCTGAATTAATATATATAAATTATATACATAGATATAATAGGAGCTCAGCATTATGCCTTCATGTATTTCTTACTCAACAAATACTAGTTCCGTTCGTTCTTTCCCACCCCCCACGCCAGCTAGCGTGTCTGTGGGAGGCAGGGGTAGGAGGGAATCCTAGAGAAGAGCCCTTGCAGGAGGAACAGGATTTGGACATGCAGGCATGGAGGAAGCACAGCCTGGATGGTGTACAAGTCCTATTTAAAGCCTAGAGATGGGAAGCATGTTACAGTTTGACTAGACTGGAAAGGACCCAGAAGTAAAGCATCAGGATGGAAGATGAAAGCGATAGCATAAACCCAGGTAACCTTGGATTTGCGAAGCTAACTTGGATAATGATTATCAGTTAAGAGTGAAAAGGTAGAGGGAATCCTATGTCCCATAAGGAATCTGTACCAGGTAATTCTGTGGAACCCGTGAAGATGTGGAGACTGGCCTGCATACAACTGCATATGAGGAATTATGTTAACATCGATGGCAGGAGAAGAACGTATGCAGTGGGAGACATCAAATGATCAGAGATTGGATTGCCTCCTTAGTAACCTTTTTCCCCCCTTTTTAAATCATTTTTAAATAACTCATTCATTGTTGGGTAGAACATAGGAAAGAATGTTCTTTATATAAATATTACTTTAGAGACAAATACTTAAAAAATACGCTGTTGCAAGTTACATAATGATGACTAACCTGAAAAATGAATTTATCACATAAAAATACATTTACATAAGCACTAATGTTAAAAAGTTTCTAAATTTTTAAGAAAACTATACAGGGTGAGCCATAGGAGAAAAAAAAATTGAAAGGGATTACATTTCAAATAATTGTATAAAAAGTTGTCATTTTATTCTAGTTAAGCATAAAAGATTTTTAATATTTCACAAGTTTGAAGGCTTCCATTAAAATGTTTTTTTGAAATGTTTCAACATAGAGATATTATAGAAATAAGTGTGTTTTATGCAAGCTGGTGCAGCCACTCTGGAAAACAGTATGGAGGTTCCTCAAAAAGTTGAAAATAGAGCTACCCTATGACCCAGCAATTGCACTACTGGGTATTTACCCCAAAGATACAAATGTAGGGTTCCGAAGGGGTAGGTGCACCCCAATGTTTACAGCAGCAATGTCCACAATAGCCAAACTGTGGAAAGAGCCAAGATGTCCATCGACAGATGAATGGATAAAGAAGATGTGGTATATATACACACAATGGAATATTATGCAGCCATCAAAAGGAATGAGATCTTGCCATTTGCAACGACGTGGATGGAACTGGAGGGTGTTATGCTGAGTGAAATAAGTCAATCAGAGAAAGACATGTATCATATGACCTCACTGATATGAGGAATTCTTAATCTCAGGAAACAGTGTTGCTGGAGTGGTGGGGGGTAGGAGGGATGGGGTGGCTGGGTGATAAACACTGGGGAGGGTATGTGCTATGGTGAGCGCTGTGAATTGTGTACGACTGTTGAATCACAGACCTGTTCCTCTGAAACAAAACATTGTATGTTAAAAAAAAATTAGAAGGGGAAAATGAAGGAGGGGGAGACAAACCATGAGAGACTATGGACTCTGAGAAACAAACTGAGGGTTCTAGAGGGGAGGGGGGTGGGGGGATGGGTTAGCCTGGTGATGGGTATTAAAGGGGGCACATATTGAATGGAGTACTGGGTGTTATATGTAAACAATGAATCATGGAACACTACATCAAAAACTAATGATGTATGGTGATTAACATAACATTAAAAAAAGTGTGTTTTAAGGATAGGGGCTAGATCTGAAAATCCTTTGGGTCTTCATTGTTTTTCAGTATCCTTGCTTTTAAGGTTGACTAATTCGTACCTTAATGTCACAGTAACTTTAAGGTTATTAATAGCATTCCTCTAGAAGGGGAGACAAAAATCCTCCACAAAATATAATTGAAGTTGGGGTGAGGTCTTTGTAACTCTAATCAGCAGCCTGTGTCCTGCAGTAAAAATGGCACCAGCATAGAGTGAGAATGGCAGGGTTCTAGACTCTTCTCACCACTTGGCATCTAATCTTGTGGTTTAGGCAAATCCCCCGACTCCCTTTTCTCTAAGTAACAATAATACCAGCACTTTACATGGTTTTTGTGAGGACTAAAAAAATAAAAGCTACTTCTTGCCTTCTGTGAAAATGCTGTTGAGTACTAAACAGACAAAACAAATTTAAGTCCAGTTAGCATACAAATGGATTGGCTGCTTCCAGAATTAAGTTCAGCAATAAACGTACATGGTGAATTGCTTTGCAGAAAAACATTTTCAATATCAACAGATAGTTATTGTGAATCTATTATAAAAGGCCGTGATACAAAGGAAGTGTAAGATCATGTGCCATCCTCAGATGTAGGAAATAGTGGGGGAAAACATGTTTGTTGCAAAATTACATCTTTTTGTCTAAGATAGTACATCCAGATTTCAACCAACATGACAAGAATGAGCTAACATTACTATTACAACCTATTTTATGAATGTATGAACATCCAGAATATAATAAACTTAGGGCCACAGGTACCCAATGTACTTCTTGAAAAGAAGTCCTCTTGACTCTTAAATTTACAAAAACCTTTGCATAGACTGGGAAGGTTGAGTGAGAGCTATAAACTATGATTAGTCATTGTTAACACCAGTCTTAAAGCTCATGTATCAAATGACATTTTGTTTTCATACTAGGCTTAAATCTTTTCATCATTTTTCTAATGTCAAACAATCCTCCATATAGTTAAAGAGTAACAAAAATTATTTGCATCCTTGTGATTATAAGCTAAATTAACTGTCTCAGACAGGTAGAAAAAGATAATGCTTGAATTTATAAGCATGATTAGATAGTGCATCACTCATTCTGAATCAATTGCTATAACATTACTTGAAATGAAACAATTTTGCTTGCTCAGATAAAATAAAATAACCGTGATTTGTAAGAGTTAAAGGTGAGTGTTAAGATTGTGTTTGAAACACTTACGAAAAATACAAGGATGATCTTTAGAATCTAAGTATTTCTAAATTGTGTGTGTGTGTGTGTGTGTGTGTATACACACACACAATCTTCAGTCTGACAAAAGGTATGGATCTGTGAGCAGCAAATGTGTGTAAGAAAACTACTGGATGCCAGTGAGGATAAAAACACCCCAAAGAGTGATAGTTAACAGTGTCTGGTGCTCATCCAGACAGAAATAATGCCCCCCCCCCGCCCCCGCCACCCCAACAAGAAAGGAAAGCCTCAACATAAATGAGACCTTGATGAGGGAACATGAAGGCCTTGTCCTTGTCTTGGTAGTGAGGAAAAATTAGACCTGGAATGACGACTACATCTAATAGAGGATCAAAAAGTTTTAATGAAAATGGTTTTGCATATTCAGAAGTTTTTTTTTTTTTTTTTTTAACTTAAAGTCAATGTCCTGGTAACATTAAGTTCATTTTTGTAAGACAAAGTTATATACATGATAAAATTATTAGCAAGATAATGAGCCTACTGAAGTTATATTGTAATGAGAGTGATTTAGATGAAGTGCTTCGTTATCAGAAAACAACCGTGACACCTTATTTCACGTGATACATTTGAACGAGCATCTTGCCCTCAGGTAACCAATGACTTTTAGCTTGATATAGTGAGTTCTGGAATTCCTGACCCACAAATACTTCAGAAAAGTTCCCATTTTAAAAGCTGAGACTTCATTAAATACACAAATAAGGACATGCTTGAAAGATGTTACCTTCTTCAGAATTGGTGCATTTCTGCATAACAATTTCTATGACCACAGAAATAAATATACCAGTAATTAGCTTCAAGAAGTATTATTTCATCTTAGAGGAAAATATTAAGTTATAATTAAGCGATTAAGAAGTAACTTAAACGAGTAAGTACTAAAACTGTATGTGATACCTTATTTCTGAAAACTGACATAAGCTTATATTTTGTACTATTGCTCAATGAGTTGAACATAAGAACAGTTCTCACTGAGCCATGCTTGGCATGTAAGTAAGCACTGAAAAAGTTCTGTCATGTTCGATTTTATTTATTATCATTTATTTTATGTCTGGGTACAAGCTCGGATTTGAATATAAAAAACCATTGCAGTTGACAACCTTTGAGATAAAAGGTGTAAACAGTAAAATTACTTACAGCAAATATATGTTTTACAGCTTAAAGAAATGTTTGAAAAATTCACATCAAACACGAGTAGAAACCCTGAGCAATCACGTAGAACATTTGAAATTTGGAGAACACAATTTTAAGTTGATAGAAATGGAAACTTAACTTTGCTAAATCTTTACTCCACAATTTTGTTAAGAGTGAGTCAAAAGGGAAATGTTTGGCTTAAAATTTTAGGTATGAGGTATAAATATAAATGGGGGGGGGAGGAGCAGTGAATAATCTGCATCAATAAACTTAAACTATGAATCAAGAATAAGGTATTTAACAATATTTAATATTTGATCTTCATTATTGTGCCATTAACAGTTTAACGTTTACTATGAATTGAGTAGGTTTTAAAGATCCCTGAGAAAACAGGAGACCTGTGGTCCTACCCATAAACCCTATAATCTGCATGAATTGTAATCCATTTCTGATAAGTCTTCAATTGTTCTATGTAGTGGGCAAACATTATTCTTATGTATAAATGCCAACAAAAAACTTTCCTAAAGGAGAAAAGGCAGAGTTTAATTTTTAAAAAAGCCATTGCTAAAGCCACCATTTGATTCCCAAAGCACCCATATTACAGTCAAGTGCAGTTTTTACTATAATCTATGGTGTTCTATCTTTGACACATGAAAGCGGATGATGGCTGCCATTTGAAATTAGGCTCTGGGGCAAATTGATTGGAAGATGAATTAGGATTCTTTGGAATGTTGGTAGCTCAATTTCCCATGGTTAATGGAAGATTCCATGTAGTAAGGCGTTCTTAATTAAACTGTGTTAAGGGAAGAACTGTGAAGAGAATATTATAAATTCATGCCTGGGTATTTCTTCAGTGGTAATTCCTTATACGGAAAATATGTGTGCTATCTTTTCATAGGTCCCCTTCATCTAGCATACTTACAGATTGTAAAGAATGGGTGTTTTTTTAAACATCCTGTAGAGGTGGCCTGTTGCAGTTTTGTGTGTGTGGTTGGTTGGTTTGTTGTTTGTTTTTTTTCCCCCCCTGCATCCTGCTCCTCCAACCTCACCTAGAGCCTTCACTCCCAGCGCCACCTGCAACTTAGGGATATACTGGAGTCTCTTAAAATACCATTGCTGACATTCCGTTTTCCACAGTCTGTCTGTAACCACTAACTTTGTATAACTGCACAGTTGCTTCCTCTCAGGGCCCTGTGGACTGTGTTCCCCTCTCCTGGCTTCCATCACAGATTTTCTTCCATCTCTTCTTTCCCACAAAGATGTAAAATGAAGACTATGAGTTGCCATCTTGCCACCTTTAAGGGATATTATGACTGCTCAGCAGGTGTGGAGGGGCAATTTGGGATTTTTTTTTGAATCCTGAGATCTTTTTAGGACCCTGGAAATAACATTTTTAGAAACAACAAAAAACCGATGAATTAATGGATCGTTAATATACGCAAGTGATGAATGAGAATCAAGCTAGAAATACTAAATAGGATAACGCCATTATTGTAAAGTTGTCACTAAACAGTTCCACTTTTTGAAGTTCTAGTAGGTATGGCGTCTGATAGAAGGCATAAGCAAAAGGAAGTTAGGAATAACAAGTGGATAGTTGAAGGAAAGAAGGAAAGGGGGCCTGGAAGAAATTTTGTGCAGCAAGCACCACTGACCAAAGACCGCTTCTTGATTTTCCTTCTTGAAAATCAGTGTGAAATAGTGTCTGTGGCTTAGGATTTTTTTTTTTTTAATTGGCTTTTGGTTTTAAACTTAGTGTGTAAACTTCTTCTTCTTTTTTTTTTTTTTTAAAGATTTACTTATTTGAGAGAGTATGACTGGCAGGGGGAGGGGCAGAAGGAGAGGGAGAAGCAGAATCTCAGACTCCCTGCTGAGTGCAGAGCCCCACAGGTGGCTTGATCTCAGGACACTGAGATAATGATCTGAGCTGAAATCAAGAGTTGAAACCTCAACCGAGCCACCCAGGCACCCCTAGCTTGTAAACTTCTTAAAATATATGCAAAATGTGGCATTTAATTTTTTTTTCTACGTCTCACCCTGGCATTTCCTAAATGGTGATGAGGTGTTACTGATACGGGCATTAAATTCTTCTTCTAGAGTAAAATAAGGTACAGCATCTACAGCCTTTGAAAAGAAAAGTCCTTAACTCGAGAAGCCATTAATTTAGATGACAAATCTGTCAAGAAATAGCATGAAGGAGAATCGTTAGGGGAAAAAAATAGCTTTACCTCTTTTGAGAATCGCAGGTTTGTGTGAGTGAGACAAATGTTACTAAATAAAAGATGTTCTTTAGGATAACAGGTGCTTTGGCATTAGATGTTTACCCATACATAGTTATTAGATGGCAAATAGCTTGCATCACAAATAGGGAATTCAAGACAAGAGTGCAGTTATTAATGAGTGGGCTAGGATCATGCTAGAATGTGTGCTGGATGAAGGTGAATATTTACAGTAATGAAAAAATGTGGGATGACGAAGAATAGAATTTCAAACTGACTTGGAACTTTGATATTTATGAGCCACTTCATTTCTTTCTACTCCTGTCTGATAATCAGGTGAATGCTGCTATCAAATCACAATTTGCTTTATCAATCAAAAGAAAATTGATAAGAGGCTAAGGTATTTTGTAGGTTTAAGGTATATAACATGTTGATCTGATAAATTTTTATATTACGATATAATTATAAAATGGTAGCTAACACCTCTATTATGTCACATAATTATTTCATTTTTTTAAAAGATTTATTAGAGAGAGAGAGCACAGACAGGGGAAGCAGCAGAGGGAGAGGGAGAAGCAGGCTCCCCGGCGAGGAGGGAGCCCAACTTGGGGCTTGATCCTAGGACTCCAGGATCATGACCTGAACTGAAGGCAGATGCTTAGCTAACGGAGCCACCCAGGTGCCCCTATTATTGCATTTTTTTTTTTTTTGTGGTGGGAATAATTAAGATCTAGTCTAGTAGCAACTCTGAAGTTTATAATACTTTATTGCTGTCTATAATCACTATACTGTTCATTAAATCTCCAGAGATTCTATATCTATTGGTAGCAAGTTAGTACCTTTTTTTTTTTTCAAGATTTATTTATTTGAGAGAGAGAGAGAGAGTGAGTGAGAACTGGGGTAAAGGGCAGAGGGAGGGAGAAACCCAGGCAGTCTCTGCATTGAGTGCAGAGCCTGATGTGGGGCTCGATCTCATGACCCTGAGATCATGACCTGAACTGAAAGCAAGAGTCTGACACTTAACCAACTGATCCCCCCAGGCATCCTAGAGTCAGTATTTTTAAACAACCTCTCAGTGGTTTCCCCACTCTCTAGCCCCTTATAATCATTATTCTATTGTCTGATTTATAAATTTGGCTCTTTAGATTCCATATATAAGTGATGACATACAGCATTTGTTGGACATGCACACAGGGTCCATCCGTGTTGTTACAATTGGCAGGATTTCCTTTTTTCTCATGGCTGAGTAATACTGCATTGCATGTACATGCACTAACTTCTTTATTCATTCATCCATTAATGGACACTTAAAGTGTTGTGATATTTTGGCTATTAAGAAAAATGCTGCCATAAACATGGAAGTCTGTGTATGTATTTGAGAAAGTTATTTCCTTTCCTTTGGATATATACCCGGAGTTGGGATTGTTGGATCACATGGCAATTCTGTTCTTAGTTTTGAGGAACCTCCATACTATTTTCCACAGTGGCTGCATCAATTTGCTCCTCCACTAACAGTGTGTTGAAATTGACATTTTCATCAGCACTTCCTATTTTTTATGTTCTCGACACTAGGTATTCTAACAGGTGTGAGGTGATAGCTCTATGGGGTTTGGATTTGCATTTCCCTGATGGTGAGTGATGTTGAGCGTCTGTCCATATACCTGTTGGCCATTAGTGTGTCGTCTTTGGAAAAACGTGTATACAGGTTCTTGCCTGTGGGTTTTTTTTTTTTTTCAGATTATGTTATTGTTAATGAGTTGTATGATTTCTTTAACTTCAATATCCGATACATAATTGGCAAAGATTTTCTGCTATTTGTGAGGTTGCTTTATTTTGTTGGTTTCCTCTACTGTGCAGAAGCTTTTTAGTTCAATGTGTTCAAACTTGTTGATTTTTGCTTTTGTTGTGCTTTTTGTATCCTATTAAAAACAAAATCATTGTCAAAATGTCAAGGAGTTTTTTTTCTGTTTTTTTTTCCTTTGTTCTAAGAGTTTTAGTGTATCAGGTCTTAGACTTAAGTCTTTAATCCCCTTAAAGTTTATTTTTGCCACTGGTGTAAGATAGGTGTCCAATTTTAATTGTTTGGGTGTGGTCATCCAGTTTTCACAACACCATTTGTTGAAGAGATGATACATTTCCCATTGAGTGTTCTTGGCTCCCTTGTCAAATATTTGTTGACCATATATGTGGGGGTTTATTGCTGGACTCTGAATTCTGTTCCATTGGTCTATGTGTCTGTTTTTATGCCAGTACCATATTGTTTTGATTACCAGAGCTCCGTAGTATAGCTTGAAATCATGAAGCGTGATGCCTCTGACTTTAATTTTCTTGAAATAACTTTGGCTGTTTAGGGTCCTTTATGGTTCCATACATATTCTAGGATTATTCTATTTTGGTGAAAAATGCCATTGGAATTCTGACAGGGATTGCGTTGAATCTATGGATGGTTTTGGCTAGTATGGAGGTTTTCAGAATATTCATTCTTATGAGCACAGGATATCTTTACATTTCTTTTTTTCTTAAATTTTTTATTGTTATATTAATCACCATACACTACATCATTAGTTTTTGATGTAGTGTTCATGATTCATTGTTTGTGCATAACACCCAGTGCTCCACGCAGAACGTGCCCTCTTTAATACCCATCACCAGGCTAACCCATCCTCCCACCCCCCTCCCCTCTAGAACCATCAGTTTGTTTTTCAGAGTCCATCGTCTCTCATGGTTCATCTCCCCCTCCGACTTATTCCCCTTCATTCTTCCCCTCCTGCTAACTTCTTTTTTTTTTTCTTAACATATATTGCATTATTTGTTTCAGAAGTACAAATCTGTGATTCAACAGTCTTGCACAATTCACAGCGCTCACCATAGTACATACCCTCCCCAATGTCTATCACCCAGCCACCCCATCCCTTCCACCCCCCACCACTCCAGCAACCCTCAGTTTGTTTCCTGAGATTAAGAATTCCTCATATCAATGAGGTCATAGGATACATGTCTTTCTCTGATTGACTTATTTCACTCAGCATAACACCCTCCAGTTCCATCCACGTTGTTGCAAATGGCAAGATCTCATTCCTTTTGATGGCTGCATAATATTCCATTGTATATATATATATCACATCTTCTTTATCCATTCATCTGTCGATGGACATCTTGGCTCTTTCCACAGTTTGGCTATTGTGGACATTGCTGCTATAAACATCGGGGTGCACGTACCCCTTCGGATACCTACATTTGTATCTTTGGGGTAAATACCCAGAAGTGCAATTGCTGGGTCATAGGGTAGCTCTATTTTCAACTGTTTCAGGAACCTCCATACTGTTTTCCAGAGGGGTTGCACCAGCTTGCATTCCCACCAGCAGTGTAGGAGGGTTCCCCTTTCTCCGCATCCCTGCCAACATCTGTCGTTTCCTGACTTGTTAATTTTAGCCATTCTGACTGGTGTGAGGTGGTATCTCATTGAGGTTTTGATTTGGATTTCCCTGATGCCGAGCGATGTTGAGCACTTTTTCATGTGTCTGTTGGCCATTTGGATGTCTTCTTTGGAAAAATGTTCATGTCTTCTGCCCATTTCTTGATGGGATTATTTGTTCTTTGGGTGTTGAGTTTGAGAAGTTCTTCATAGATTTTGGATACTAGCCCTTTATCTGATATGTCATTTGCAAATATCTTCTCCCATTCTGTCGGTTGTCTTTTGGTTTTGTGGACTGTTTCTTTTGCTTGTGCAAATGCTTTTTATCTTGATGAAGTCCCAATAGTTCATTTTTGCCCTTGCTTCCCTTGCCTTTGGCGAAGTTTCTAGGAAGAAGTTGCTGTGGCTGAGGTAGAAGAGGTTGCTACCTGTGTTCTCCTTTAGGATTTTGATGGACTCCTGTCTCACGTTTAGGTCTTTCAACCATTTGGAGTCTATTTTTGTGTGTGGTGTAAGGAAATGGTCCAGTTTTGTTCTTCTGCCTGTGGCTGTCCAATTTTCCCAACACCATTTGTTGAAGAGACTGTCTTTTTTCCATTGGACATTCTTTCCTGCTTTGTCAAAGATGAGTTGACCATAGAGTTGGGGGTCCATTTCTGGGCTCTCGATTCTGTTCCATTGATCTATGTGTCTGTTTTTGTGCCAGTACCATACTGTCTTGATGATGACAGCTTTGTAATAGAGCTGGAAGTCTGGAATTATGATGCCGCCCGCTTTGCGCTGCTTTTTCAATATTTCTCTGGCTATTCGGGGTCTTTTCTGGTTCCATACAAATTTTAGGATTATTTGTTCCATTTCTTTGAAAAACGTGGATGGTATGTTGATGGGGATTGCATTGAATGTGTAGATTGCTCTAGGTAGCATTGACATCTTCACAATGTTGGTTCTCCCAATCCATGAGCATGGAACGTTTTTCCATTTCTTTGTGTCTTCAGTTTCTTTCATGAGTATTTTAGAGTGTTCTGAGTACAGATCCTTTGCCTCTTTGGTTAAATTTATTCTTAGGTATCTAATGGTTTTGGGTGCAATTGTGAATGGGATCGACTCCTTGATTTGTCTCTCTTCTGTCTTGTTGGTGTATAGGAATGCCACTGATTTCTGTGCATTGATTTTATATCCTGCCACTTTACTAAATTTCTGTTTGAGTTCTAGCAGTTTTGGGGTGGAGTCTTTTGGGTTTTCCACATACAGTATCATATCATCTGCAAAGAGTGAGAGTTTGACTTCCTCTTTGCCAATTTGGATGCCTTTGATTTCTTTTTGTTGTCTGATTGCTGTGGCTAGGACTTCTAATACTATGTTGAATAGCAGTGGTGAGAGTGGACATCCCTGCCGCGTTCCTGACCTTAGGGGAAAAGCTCTCAGCTTTTCCCCATTGAGAATGATATTCGCTGTAGGTTTTTCTTAGATGGCGTTTATGATATTGAGGTATGTACCCTCTATCCCTATGCTCTGAAGAGTTTTGATCAAGAAAGGATGCTGTACTTTGTCAAATGCTTTTTCTGCATCTATTGAGAGGATCATATGATTCTTGTTCTTTCGTTTGTTAATGTATTGTATCACATTGATTGATTTGTGGATGTTGAACCAACCTTGCAGCCCAGGGATAAATCCCACTTGGTCATGGTGAATAATCCTTTTAATGTACTGTTGGATCCTATTGGCTAGTATTTGGTAAGAATTTTTGCATCCATGTTCATCAAGGATATTTGTCTGTAATATTCTCCTTTTTGATGGGGTCTTTGGTTTTGGGATCAAGGTAATGGTGGCCTCATAAAATGAATTTGGAACTTTTCCTTCCATTTCTATTTTTTGGAACAGTTTCAGGAGAATAAGTATTAATTCTTCTTTAAATGTTTGATAGAATTCCCCTGGGAAGCCATCTGGCCCTGGGCTTTTGTTTGTTGGGAGATTTTTGTTGACTGCTTCCATTTCCTTAGTGGTTATAGGTCTGTTCATGTTTTCTATTTCTTCCTGGTTCAATTTTGGTAGTTGATCCATCTCTAGGAATGCACCCATTTCTTCCAGGTTATCTAATTTGCTGACATAGAGTTGCTCATAATATGTTCTTATAATTGTATTTCTTTGGTGTTGGTTGTGATCTCTTTCATTCATGATTTTGTTGATTTGGGTCCTTTCTCTTTTCTTTTGGATAAGTCTGGCCAGGGGTTTATCAATCTTGTTAATTCTTTCAAAGAACCAGCTCCTAGTTTCATTGATCTGTTCTACTGTTCTTTTGGTTTCTAGTTCATTGATTTCTGTTCTGATCTTTATTATTTCTCTTCTCCTGCTGGGTTTAGGCTTTATTTGCTGTTTTTTCTCTAGCTCCTTTAGGTGTAGGATTAGGTTGTGTATTTGAGACCTTTCTTGTTTCTTAAGAAAGGCTTGTATTGCTATATACTTTCCTCTTAGGACTGCCTTTGCTGTATCCCAAAGATTTTGAACAGTTGTGTTTTCATTTTCATTAGTTTCCATGAATTTTTTTCAATTCTTTAATTTCCTGGTTGACCCATTCATTCTTTAGTAGGATGCTCTTTTGCCTCCATGTATTTGAGTTCTTTCCCACTTTCCTCTTGTGACTGAGTTCTAGTTTCAAAGCATTGTGGTCTGAAAATATGCGGGGAATAATCCCAGTCCTTTGGTACCAGTTGAGACCTAATATGTGACCAAGGATGTGATCAATTCTGGAGAATGTTCCATGGGCACTAGAGAAGAATGTGTATTCCGTTGCCTTGGGATGGAATGTTCTGAATATGTCTGTGAAGTCCATTTGGTCCAGTGTGTCATTTAAAGTCTTTATTTTCTTGTTGATCTTTTGCTTAGATGATCTGTCCATTTCAGTGAGGGGGGTGTTAAAGTCCCCCACTATTATTGTATTGTTGTCGTTGTGTTTCTTCACTTTTGTTATTAATTGCCTTATATAATTGGGTGCTCCCATGTTATGGGCATAGATATTTACAATTGTTAGATCTTCTTGGTGGATAGACCTTTTAAGTAGGATATAGTGTCCTTCTTCATCTCTTATTACAGTCTTTGTTTTAAAATCTAATTAGTCTGATATAAGGATTGCCACCCCAGCTGTCTTTTGGTGTCCATTAGCATGGTAAATGGTTTTCCACCCCTCACTTTCAATCTGGGGGTGTCTTTGGGTCTCAAAGGAGTCTGTTGCAGACAGCATATTGATGGGTCTTGTTTTTTAATCCAATCTGATAGCCTGTGGCTTTTGATTGGGGCATTTAGCCCATTTACATTCAGGGCAGCTAATGAAAGATATGAATTTAGTTCCATTGTATTGCCTGTTAGGTGACTGTTAATGTATATTGTCTGTGTTCCTTTCTGATCTTTGCTGCTTTTAGGCTCTCTCTTTGCTTAGAGAACCCCTTTCAATATTTCTTGGAGGGCTGGTTTCGTGTTTGCAAATTCCTTTAGTTTTTGTTTGTCCTGGAAGCTTTTTATCTCTCCTTCTATTTTCAATGACAGCCTAGCTGGATATAGTATTCTTCACTGCATATTTTTCTCGTTTAGTGCTCTGAAGATATCTTGCCAGTCCTTTCTGGCCTGCCAGGTCTCTGTGGATAGGTCTGTTGCCAATCTGTTTCTACCATTGTAGGTTACATATCTCTTCTCCCGAGCTGCTTTCAGGATTTTCTCTTTGTCTCTGAGACTCGTAAGTTTTACTATTAGATGTCAGGGTGTTGACCTATTTTTAGGGAAGTTCTCTGCTATTATTTGCTCCAATATACCTTCT
This sequence comes from Callorhinus ursinus, assembly GCF_003265705.2. Lineage (NCBI taxonomy): Eukaryota > Metazoa > Chordata > Mammalia > Carnivora > Otariidae > Callorhinus > Callorhinus ursinus. The sequence continues at coordinate 29,943,280 of NW_027397074.1, forward strand.
GCCCCTCTCTCTCCTTCTTATTCTGGGATCCCAATTATTCTAATGTTGTGTCCTCTTATCGTATCGCTTATCTCTCGAATTCTGCCCTCGTGGTCCTGTAGTTGTTTCTCTCTCTTTTTCTCAGCCTCTTTATTTTCCATCATTTGGTCTTTTATATCGCTGATTCTGTCTTCTGCCTCATTTATCCTAGCAGTTAGTGCCCCCATTTTTGATTGCACCTCATTAATAGCCTTTTTGATTTCGACTTGGTTAGATTTTAGTTCTTTTATTTCTCCAGAAAGGGTTTCTCTAATAATTTCCACGCTTTTTTCAGGCCCAGCTAGTATCTTTGACGTCATGATTCTGAACTCTAGGTCCGACATCATACTAATGTCCGTATTGAGTAGGTCCCTGGCTGACGGTACTACCTCTTGTTCTTTTTGCTGAGGTGATTT
>NW_027397074.1:29944113-29992583 GCF_003265705.2 Callorhinus ursinus
GTACAGCTTTGGAGGACCAGGGTGAAAATGGTGGCCTCCCACTCTCCACCCAGAGGAGCTGAGAACTCAGGGCTCCGCTCCCCAGTGCACCCCCAGAGAAAAGTAGTCGGTCACTCCCGTCTCCCTGGTCTCTGGCCTGTGACCGAGCATTTCTATCCCTGGCACCCGACCCCGTGTGGAGTTTCCAAACCCAGCAGATCCCTACGATGCGCTCCCGTGCTGCGCCCCCCGGGGGATGGAGGGGAGTCTCCCTGGCTCTGCTGCTTGTTGGGTCCCTGCTGGAGGAACAGTGGCCTGACTGGGCCACGGATCACAGTTTATGGCAACCCCGAGCTGAGAGCCTGCGCCTCGGCTCCGTCTCTGCAGCCGGTTTCCCCGCTCTGATCCCTGGGAGCTCTGCTGCACTCAGGCACCCCCGGTCTTTCTGTGACCCCGAGGGTCCTGAGACCACAGTGTCCCACGAGAGTTCCACCCCCGCTTAGCCACTGGAGTGACGTCCCTCCACGGAGCTGACTTTTAAAAGTTCCGATTTTGTGCTCCGCGGCTCTATCACTTGCCAGAAGCGGTCGATGGAGGCCCCCTCCCCCGCCGTCTATCCTCCCAAATATCGCTTCAGATTCACTTCTCCGCACGTCTTACCTTCCAGTAAGTTGTCGCTTCTCTGTTCAGAGAGTTGTTGCTACTCTCTTCTTCGATCCCCTGTTGAGTTCGTAGGTGTTCAGAATGGTTTGATCCCTACCCAGCTGACTTCCTGAGACCAGAGGAAATCCAGGTCTCCTACTCCTCTGCCATCTTGCTCCACCCCCCATCTTTACATTTCTATCTTAAGTTTCTATCATCATGGTGTTAGAGATTTTATTGTATAGATTTTATACTTTGTTAGATTTATTACTAAATATGTTACTGTTTTTGATACTATTGCAAATGGGATCATTTTATTTATTTTGCGGGTGTTTTATTGTTAGTGTGTAGAAAAACACCTGATACCTGTATGTGGATTTTTATATCCTGTAATTCTACTGAATTTATTACTTCCAAGAGTTTTTTGGTTGAGTCTTAAGGATTTCCTTTATATAAGATGATAGCATCTGAAAATACTGACCGTTTTACTTTTTCAATTTGGATGACCTTTGTTTGTCTTGCCTAAGTGGTCTATCTAGGACTTCCAGTACTATTTTGAATAAGTGAGCATGGGCACTCTTGTCTTGGTCTTAAAAGTTTTGAATTTTTAGACATTGAGTATAAAGATATAATGTTAGCTGTGGGCTGGTTATATATGGCCTTAATTATGTTGAAGTGCAGTCTTACTATACCCAGTATAGAATTGGGGATTTTAACCATAAAAAAAGACTGTATATTTTATCAAATGCTTTTTCTATTTATATGGAGATAGTCATGATTTTTATAATTCTTAATATCAGGTATCACATTTATTGATTTGCATATATTGAACCATCCTTGTATCTCAGGGATAACAGGTGGATAACTTCTGGAAAAGTACTTAATTTAGTGGCACCAACTTCTAAAACTCAGAATAAAATAAGGAACTGAAGATTTTTGTGCTTTTCAGTGAGTTTGATGGATACAAGTAACCTATATCATTTTAAATGGACTCTTCATGTGCCCGATCGCCCCTCAGTTGATTCTCAGTTCAATGACCAAAATTGCTAAACATCCAGAGCACTAATTGAGGCTGAGTTTAGATGCAGTCCCAAATTCTTTTTTTTTTTTTTAAGATTTTATTTATTAGAGAGAGAGCATTAGAAGGGGGAGGGTCAAAGGGAGAAGCAGACTCCCCACGTAGCAGGGAGCCTGATGCGGGATTCGATTCTGGGACTCCAGGATCATGACCTGAGCAGAAGGCAGTCGCTTAACCAACTGAGCCACTCAGGTCCTCACAGTCCCAAATTCTTAACACAGTTCTCTGGACAACCACTACCCATCAAGTAGAGTACGCAAGTGATGGGATGCCTATATACCATCTTGAATGTTAGATGAGAATGACTTTGGAATAATACCTTTTTGCTTTTTGCTTTTCCCCTTGAATGACTGGATGACCTACCTACTTGGCTATAGGAGCTAGGTAACTACTTGATTTTTGTTCTTTTTTTTTTTTTTTTTAAGATTTTATTTATTTATTTGACAGAGACACAGTGAGAGAGGGAACACAGGCAGGGAGAGTGGGAGAGGGAGAAGCAGGCCTCCTGCGGAGTAGAGAGCCCGATGGGGGGCTCGATCCCAGGACCCCGGGATCATGACCTGAGCCAAAGGCAGATGTCCAATGACTGGGCCACCCAGGCGCCCCTGATTTTCTTATTAATGGAACTAAGAATCCACTCCCATTTCACTGACCTTGAGGAATTTGTGAATCATGCATTACTGCACTAATTATTCAGGGAGAAGTAAAATTCCAAGACAATTTTTGGGCTAGAAGTTTCAGATGAAGAGAACCAAGTCCCGACTTCTTGGGAACTTAGAGCTCTTCTGTAGTACCTAATTAGCAGCCCATTTATTATAAATGAAAGAATGTAGTTGACAATGTCTCTGTTCTTTGGAACAGAGTGGCCATCCACACATAAGGAAGGAGTTCTTTTTTCAGTTATGATAAATTACTGCTTTACGTTTATAGGTGATCTGGTACTTCTGTGATATTACATGAACGAGTGCATCAGCCTCCCCCACCCCTTGAATGCCATGTGGACTACTAACAACTTTCTTAAGTTGTATTTTTATAGTTGTGTTTTTTCACAAGGCAACTTAGCTTCTGTTCTACTCACTTGCTATGCTATTTTGTTTCCACTGCAGTATGTTCTTAAATCTCTGGGAATGTGGAAGAGAATTCTGTGCTGTCTGTGAACGCAGATGGACTTCGTTTCCCTGTTTGAAGAACATAGGAGGGATAGGCAGTGAGCTATAATTAATGAACGTTACAAAGGAAATAGTTAATTTACTTTCAGGACAGTATCTTCTCTTAAAAATAAATTTACTCACTGGTAATCTTTTGATCGTGATTAAATTAGGAAACCCAACATAGATCTCTAAAGAAGAAACATGTTGTAATTTGTCAAAAGCTAGAATTTTACATGTTTACTCAAGTGGTTTTTTAACAGACTGTACTTCCATTTGTAGAATTTGTGAAGGAAATTACAGGGATTTCTAAATGATATTGTTTACAGGAATGAAATGTCATGCAGGGCCATTTCCTCGTACATTAAGTTGAACCAAAGGACAATTTAAATTTTCCAAATGATACTTCTTAGTGATTTACTAACTCTAGTCTTTGAATTGAATGTGAATATTCTGTGGCAAATTGCTGGCTGCTAGTCTTTCTGATAGGACACTTAATTATATGGTTCATGTCTTTTAAGATTTAATCTCCATAATCAACTCAATGAATATTTCCCCCAGGATGGTCTTCATGTAAAAAGTGTTTAAGAATTCTATTTTTCAATTTCTTTTTTTTAATATTGGCTAATGATTGTTTCCTACATGACAGTTTACTAGGGGCAGAAGGAATAGAATGGGTGTCATTGGGTATGATGGGATATGCCAATCATTAAATTTTAAGGAAAGACCAGCAGTGTTGTGTGATGGTAACTCTAATACGGCGTATTTAAGAGTAAATATGTTCATGCAAAATACTGTCCAGTAATGTTCATCTGACTTAAAGGTTTCAATTTAAACTTATTTCACTCCTCAAAGAGAATGCCAGAGTAACTGACATCATCAGATTAGTATAATTGTGACATCATGCTAATCCAGCAATTACTCTCAGAATTCAGTTTTCAACACTGAACATTTAAATTTCTGTTAGCAGATAGAATTGAAAAATACAGTGATTAATACAAGTTGTCATTTCATGAATTTGAATTGAAGAATTCTGTATTTGTTTTTTGTGGTGTTCAGCTGCTTTTGACTTAAAAAAATGGTTATATCTAAATGAAAGTGAAGTGTTGCTACTTAAAAATTAAGTTTTGACAAAGTTCTTAGGACTCTTGACATTTGTAGCTATTGATCCTTGACTTCTGGGGGTGAAGGGCACATTGATAAGGAGAAAGAGGAACAAAATGAATTAGAAGTTACTGTTTACTGGAGGCCAAGGTTGCTTATTTCTTTGCTTCTTAAAGAGGGCCTAACCCAATGTTGTGACTATCACAAGTTGTTAATACATTTCTTCAAAAGACTAAAGACTAAATGACAGTAATCTGAGACTTGGTTCTAACAAACTCGTACTGTTATCTTCACTTTCTGTATGTCCCAAATGGGCATCATAATATACTCTTCTAGCTCATGATTGTTTTTCTGAACTCCCAATGAAACCGTATGTAACAATCTTCAGTAACATAATAAGCTAATTGTACTAGACAAATGGAAGTTGGGTGTCCTTTTCATTACATGTCTTCTTTAGATAAGAATCCTAACATCTGACTGAAAGAACAAAACCTAAAAACTTTAGTGACTCATACCACCTCATTATCCCTTTTAAAAAACCTTTCCCTTTGAATCTTTTAAGAGGATGGGGACAGTTACTGAACTAGTCTGTGCATGTGTGTGTGTGTGTGTGTTTTCTCTGCAAAAATTCACATTGGATTTTTTTGGTTACTTGGTTAATTTGTCTCTGTCTCTCTATATTATATACATAATACATATATATTTGATATATAATTATACATTTAATATATATTTATATAAATCACATTTATAATATATATTTATGAGCAATGCTTTTGAATCATCATTTTTCATTTTCTAGTTTGAAATATTCAAAAGAAAGCATCAATTTATGATGATCTAGTGACTCATTAAGCCCATTTTTGCTTTTTGGTTTTAATCAAAAGAAAATGTACTTCAATCAATAATTGTAAATTAAATCACATCCTGGCCCAAGTTATTAAGGTCATGGAAGGATGGAACAAAGTCCTCATGAATCAGTTCCCTTATAAAAATCTTGACAATTGCCTCATGATCCTGATCCCAATCAGATTGTATACTCCTTTCTATCCTCAAGGCAGATCCAAACTGAAATTCAAACTTTATTACCTAAGCCTACTCATTTTGATTTTCTGTATGGGGAGGAAGAAAGGAGGGGAAGCAAGAGAAATAGAAAGCTTTCTGCCTGTCACCTTTTACTCTGTTACACCTTTTACACCTTTTACTTACGCATCAAAGAAAAAGGAAAGCAATGAGGAAGTGAAGCTTTGGATGACGGGGAGCAGCCTCCACAGAGTGGTCACAGCACCTCAGTCCATCACACAGCATGTAGGAACAGTCCCTGGGCAAGCCACAAGTTGGAGGTCACCCATCTGGAAGGTTAACAAGAAAGCTACCTGTGTCTAAGATGGTGCCATCTGCCTGGGAGGGTGATGGGGGTGGAACGCAAACGTAAAGGCATTCTTGCACACGTCCTGAACACAAGGGTGGAGAAAGCCCAGACTTCAGGAACTTCTGCCTGTAACACGTGGCACCCATGACCCCTGTCCACATGCTGGGGGCCCTGTGAAGTCACACTGGACACTTGGTTTTGTTCACTCCAGCCGCACAGGGACAAAAGGGATCTTTTGCATTGCAGAGATTTTCTACATATATATGCATAATTATATATGTGTATATATATACATATACATATATATATATTTTGTTTGTAATGAGCCATTCTCAATAAACATTATTCTCACTGCAAAATAATAAAAATAATGGCCTTAATAACTTAGCATCCTCTATTTTTTTTTGTTTCTGCATCTATTGTGAGACCTTTCTGAAAAAAATTGCTTTCCCTGGTATACTCTGAGGAGCGGGGTGGGTGTGAGAAAGTCACTTGGTAGGGAGCACAGAATAGTCTGGAGTTTCTAATTTTTAAGATACTAGGCCTTGGCCAACTGCCACCTTTTCCCAACTATTGGAAAAGCCATTGAAGAACTCTGTATAGTCCTATATTAAGAATTGAAACAGGGAAGTTGTTTTATCCTCAAATTTTAGGAAAGTGAGTAAGTTTAGAATAATAGGCAAGTTAAGTATGGATATTACATTATTTTTATAGACCCTGAAAAGCACATTTATAAAAATGTCTGATAATCCATATTATAATTCTGAATTAACTTTGAATTTACTTTTCTTATTTTTAAATTTTATTGCCTAAATTGTTCATGTGTGTTGCTTTTTTCTTTTCCTTCTTTATTTTGTGTGATGGATGACACATACTTGTATCCATTAAGTTTCTGGAACATTTAATGATGGTATAGATGATTTTGTCAAGCCTTAGAAATGATTACAGCTGTTTTGCGTAGACTCCTACAAATAAACTTCTGTGACATGGAAAAAGATACTGGGAGCTCCCTTAGGAAGGTTACTGCTATCACATTCTTGTTACAGTATAAGAACCATTTTTAAGGCATTAAATCTAAAATGTATTATTTGGAAAGTGAATGGGGGAAAAATAGGGCATTAGTGAAAATCACATTATAAGTAAAGTTAAAAAAAACTTTTAGAATCATAATTGATTAAAACTTCTTCTAGTGAAGTCTGGTATAAATAAAATTCCTTGTTTTTTGTTTTTGTTTTTGTTTTCAAGGCTTCAGACCAGGAAATTAATCCCCATGATCACTAATACCTTGCCTCATTCAATTCTCAGACCAGTGTCTTTTGATTAATCTTACGTGTACAACTCCATCCTGGAAGAGAATAACCTCCTTTTAATCAGGTACATTGTCTCGGAGAGACCAAACAGTATTCATTGTTTCCCAGTTGTTTGGGAGGATGGTTTGGTCCAACAAATATTTTACTAAATACATATGTCAGGCTCAATGTTAGATGTTGGGGATAGAGCAGTGAACAAGACAGACAGGATGACCGTATTTGTGGTGCTTACTGGGGTCCCAGTTGTCAGCTAAACTCATGTATGAGATATTTGGGGACCTGTGGCTAGAGAAGGCAATCTTTTCCCCATCACCCAGCTGCCATCATGCCTGGCCAAATATACCCACATTTACTGTGGATATATAGCATAGATTCGTACTGTGGTCTCTTACTACTTAATTTGTAGAGCTAATCAACTATACATTTTCAGTAAAGTATACTTTGAAAGTGGCTTCTGATCTAGCACAGTAATGTCAGACTAAGTCTTGCTAATGGGAAATCTAACCTTTAAAATGTTTTCCTAGTAGAGCAGACAGTAATGTAATTATGTGGTAAACTTACATACAGTTGAATTTGTATTTAATTGTATAGTTGAAATGTGCATTGAATTTTTAATTTAATAGTTTCTAATAGGGAATTATGATTTTAAATACTGGCTTGTGTTGCTTAATTGACATTCATCAACCTAAATAAAACAAATGTCTAATTGGCTGGAGATCATGACTCACGAAGAAGCAACTGTGATAAATGAAAATAGGCTTTCCATACTAAAGACCTGAAAATCTTACAGGACTGTGATCATGGTATGAAGGCAAAAGGTAATTAGCCTATTTTCTTTTATTTATGAATTTTATTTTATTTTATTTATTTTTTTAAAAGATTTTATTTATTTGAGAGAGAGAGAGAATGAGAGATAGAAAGCACGAGAGGGAAGAGGGTCAGAGGGAGAAGCAGACTCCCCGCTGAGCTGGGAGCCTGATGCGGGACTCGATCCCGGGACTCCAGGATCATGACCTGAGCCGAAGGCAGTCGCTCAACCAACTGAGCCACCCAGGCGCCCAACTTTATTTTATTTTTTAAAAATATTTTGAGAGAGAAAGAGCACATGAGCAGGAGGGAGCAGCAGAGGGAGAGGGAGAAGCAGGCTCTCTGCAGAGCAGGGAGCCCGATGCGGGGCTTGATCCCAGGACCCTGGAACCAGGACCTGAGCTGAAAGCAGATGCTTAACTGACTGAGCCACCCAGGTGCCCCTACTTATGAATTCTAAATGTCAAGAGATACTCAAGGCCTAAAATAAATCAGTGGAACTGCTATAAATCAGACAAGACGTCTAACAAGAAGTTGATAAGTGCATCAATTTTATTAAATGCCTATAAGGATCCCATTGGGGCAGTGTTTCCCAGTATCTTCTGAGGATTCCTTCACCTTAGAATCACTAATACAACTTTATAAAAGTGCAGAATCCTTGGCCTTACCCAGCCTGATTCAATCAGGAACTCTGGAAGTGAAGAACCTAGCACCTTCCTTTTAAAACACATCTTCTGGGTGATTCTTAAGTATTGAAACTTGAGGACTAATATGGGAAACCTAGCTGGTAAGTTTTCCCACCTCTAATTTAAAGTAAGCTGGAATCTCCAAAGACCTTGAACTTGTTCCTGTGGCTTAGAATGGTATGGGAATCTGTTTTGCACTAGCATTGGGCACTGTCCTGTTTTCTGGATTCTCTTAGCCAATCCACGCAGGCCACGGCAGCTCTGGGCCTGCTGTCTCCCACCTTGAAGCTGCAGCTGTTCTCAGTGTGTCTGGCAGTCATCCGGCATGAACTTGACCCTGTGAAGTGGCTGAATGTAGACTCCCAGACCCCACCTCCGACCTTTTTGGTTAGGGTGTCTGATGAGAACTCTGAAAGTAACTTTGAAGCATAAGTTTCAGAGCAAACATGTTTTACCTGAAGTCTGTAGTTTTAGTCTTTCAATTCACCTAATCCTCATGAATTTCAAATTTTTAATGAGATCCACGAGCCTGGTGTGTATCTTCAGGGCTGCTAAGACACACTGGAGACTAGTCCTGGGATTTAGATGATGACTTCACTGGAATGAACTGTCTTCACTTTGCTCACCCCTTAGACCCCCTCCACCTCTCCTCATGCCACTGAATCTATTAATGCCTGATGACATCCTGGCCTTCCAGCTTGGTACCTCACGTTCGCCATCTTTGTCCTTTCTTCTTGGTATGCTATATTGTATTTGACCCTGTATAACATGTTTCAACTATGAAGATTTTTTTCCAAAATCTGTAGGCCCCTTTTTTTCCTTTCTTTTACTATTGTAACTTCCCCATGCTGTTAAAAGTTCACAATGACATTTACCAAGCTTTACTGTAATTATGATGATAGTTGAGATTTTTTTCTCCATAAAATGTTTCCCCAGAACAAAAGCTGGATCTTAATCCATTTTGTATGCCCTGTGGTGTCCACCATGGCCCCTGGCATGAATGATTCTTATTCTACATGTGCATCTAAATTGAATTTCCCTGGCTTCATTCAGAAGATATCTCACAGATGTGATGTGTCACTTTGAAATGATTTCTTCACTCTTTAATGATGGAGTTAATTCTTTTCTCTGATGAATGGGGAATTCTTTTGCTCCATCAGTGAGCTCTTAGGAGTCTACGTAGAGCATGTGAGAAGGGAAACTTGGTTCCTACACATTTTCTATTACTCATGTTTTTACTTCAGGTCTCTGCTTGCGGAAGATGGTCTCGTGTTTAAAACATGTTGTCCTCAGTTCATGGAAAGCTAGGTGAGGCAAAACACATTGCCCCTCCTGCAAGATACTATGAAAGGTACCAAGAAATGCCCAAACTTCCAATGAGTATTGGTTACTGTTCATAGATCTGAAACTTAAATTAGCAGGTTTGTTGGGGCGCCTGGGTGGCTCAGTTGTTAAGCGTCTGCCTTTGGCTCAGGTCATGATTCCAGGGTCCTGGGATCGAGCCCCACGTCGGGGTCCCTGCTCAGCAGGAAGCCTGCTTCTCCCTCTCCCATTCCGCCTGCTTGTGTTCCCTCTCTCACTGTGTCTCTGTCAAACAAATAAATAAAATCTTAAAAAAAAAAATTAGCAGGTTTGTTGCTGTCTATACCTGTGATGAGTCAGTTTAATATGGGAGAAACTAAGAAGGAAAAAATAGAAGTGAAACATGGCTATTTATTTTAAAGCATGTTCGGCTCTGTGACACACAAAATGACTCGTTAGTGTGTAATTTTTCTTTTCTTTTTTTTTTTTTTTTTTTTTACCCGTATAAGATGAATTCTTTCAACTTCCTCCTAACGAATGATCTCATAGACCGCCTCCCCAAAGTTGAACCAATTTTAGACTATTTCTATGTTAGGGGCTGGAGGGCATGGAGGTAAATTCTAAATAGCATAGTGGAAAGTACACAAAATTTTCACTTGGAGACCTCTTGCTTATCTAGTTTTTCTGGCTTCATGCTTTGTGAACTTTAATTATCTGAGGCTCCATTTCTCAGCTCGAAACCTGGAACAAATTATAAAGACCTCCTTAGAAGGATGTGTGTAAATTAAATATATACATGTGAACCTGTTAGGATTCTTTACCTGCCTGAAATTGACGAAACCAAATGAAGGCTGGCTGATTTGTAGGTTCCTGTGGGAAGAAGTTCTCCTTTTGGACCCATATCCGGGGAAGGACTGGAATCCAGTGGCTTTGAGCATTACCTGAGGAGTTTCATTGCTCTGGATTTTCTTAAAAATGTGGCCATTTTCCATTTGCAATGACATGGATGAAAATAGAGGGTATTATGCCAAGCGAAATAAGTCAATGAGAGAAAGACAAGTATCATGTGATCTCACTGATATGAGGAATTTGAGAAATAAGAGAGAGGATCATAGGGGAAGGGAGGGGAAAAAATAAACAAGATGAAACCAGAGAGAGAGAGAGAGACAAACCATGAGAGACTCTTAATCTCCAGAAACAAACTGAGGGTTGCTGGAGTGGTGGGGGGGGGGGGGGGTGGGGGGGGGCTGGGTGATGGACTTTGGGGAGGGTATGTGCTATGGTGAGCGCTGTGAATTGTGTAAGACTGATGAATCACAGACCTGTACCCTGAAACAAACAATACATTATATGTTAAAAAAAAAAAAAAAAGTAGGAAAGGAAAAATGAAGGGGGGAATCGGAGGGGGAGATGAATCTTGAGACTATGGACTCTGAGAAACAAACTGAGGGTTCTAGAGGGGAGGGGGGGATGGGTTAGCCTGGTGTTGGGTATTAAAGAGGGCACGTACTGAATGGAGCACTCGGTGTTATATGCAAACGATGAATCACAGAACACTACATCAAAAACTAATGATGTAAAAAAAAAAAAAACTAATGATGTATGGTGATTAACATAACATAAAATAAAAATAAAACAATGAGAAAAATGGGGCATTGAACAATAAAACCAAGTTTAACTGAGATCATTGTTTTTCCTTTATAAAGTTATCTCTAATTTGCATTGTTGTATAATTTCACCAGAGATTTGAGACTAAATTATACTTGAAATTGCATTAATAACTTTCTGTATATTGATTATTATAGTGGCAAAACAAGTTCCTAAGTTTAAAAAAAGAACTCTTCATCAAGCTTGTTAAAAAGACAAAAGACTTTAAAATTTTTTTTTTTTTTTTTTGTATGAGACATGGGTGGTCTGGCTAATGGCAGGAAAGGAGAGGAGGGGATGTTCAAAGTAATACTACATGGAAAAAGAACTATGGCAGTCAGAGTTGACCAGACGAAAGATGCAGTGTAAAATTTAAATTCCAAAACATTGTCATTGTTTCTGAACAATTTCTTAGTTTCTTGGGTTGTCACACAAAATGCTCAAACCTAAATAATTCACTGTTTTATTTGCACTTGAAAATTAAAGCAACTTAATCTTAGAGTCCAAATAGATGACATTGCTTATGTTACTTCTACCATCATTCATAGAAAAATTTTATGAAATTTATTCCTTGTATTAGGACATGGAGAAAAAGTTTTAATTCTGAGACACATGTATTTGAATACATGCATATATTAAAACAGTGTCACAGTGGTATGATTTGTAACCTGACAAGCTGAGATTTCTTGTAAAGCACTCTGTAATGTTGTGGTATGGGCCAGGCAGCAGTTGAGAGGACATCATAAGTGAGAGGGTCTCAGGTAGTTGACCATGTGCTACCTTACTGCGTCTAAGACCTTAAACAAAACCCTTGGTTTTTCTGTCTCCAATTTGGGGGATGGTCATGGTATTCGTACTTCCCAATTCATAGAACTGTTATGTGACCAATGTGTTATATATTATATATGTAAAGAAGCCAGAATACTTTATTGCTCATAGTAAGTGCTATATTAACTACTTTTATGAATAATTCTTAGGACTGACCTCAGTTTTGCCAAGAGCATTCTGATATCTTCAGATAGCTTTGGGTGAGAAGACACACCATAATAGCTTGTGTTTATACTGAAGGGTCACTTTTGAACAATCTCTACTGTTTGGTATAGTTTCTAAGGGGTGACATAAAGGAATGTCATTGATGTAGATTGAATACTGGGCTGTAAGAAGAGGTATACTTCATAAACAGCAAAAGATCTAGAGAGAGGAGAAAAGAGAAGAGTACAGCAAAGAGTATAGAGGAGAAAATTGATGGAACTCTTGAAAGAAGTTAGATTCATGAAGTGAATTTAAAGGAGTGATAGAGAATTAAAAAGGTGAGAAATAAACAATCAGAGCTGAATTTAAAAATTGTCCATCCTTCGTAAGAACGACTTGGCATGGAGAGGGGATCGATAGACATGGAAGATACCTCCTTTTCTGATTTTTTTTAATTTTTTTAAAAGATTTTATTTATTTATTTGAGAGAGAATGAGAGAGGGCATGAGAGGGAAGAGGGTCAGAGGGAGAAGCAGACTCCCTGCTGAGCAGGGAGCCTGATGTGGGACTCGATCCCGGGACTCCAGGATCATGACCTGAGCCGAAGGCAGTAGCTTAACTGACTGAGCCACCCGGGTGCCCTCCTTTTCTGATTTTTTAAGTCAAAGGATCACTTCTGAAAAGGCAGGAGCACATGAAAAAGGGCCTGAAAGAATTGGGAGGAGTGAAGGCGAAGTCCTGGAGGATTTCCACAGATAGTTAACAGGGAGGGGAAGTGGAGAAGCATCAAAGGACCATTTCCCGCAATCTTGTGACTCTGCCCTAACTTGCCTTGAAGAAAGCCAAGCCCAAGTATAAACCCCCTCTAGGTAATTGAGAATTGGCTACATGTTAGGAGAAAAGTTTGACATTTTAAATGCAGGAAATCAGATAACTTGACCTAATTTTTACCAAGTGAATGAATAATAAACTAGATGTGCTTTTGGGTTGAAGTTCCATTGAGAATGATCATCTTTATTTCTCTTGGCTACCAGGAAGCATGGACAGATTTATCACACTCATTTTCTTGTACCTTGTGCATAATTATATACAATCCTTTGAGCGGGCTCAACCCCAACAGCCCTTAATCATGATGGAGCATTATATGTAATGTTTTACTAGGAACATATTAGGAAAGTAGCTTTCTAAATAAAGGAATGACACTCCAACTCAGATTCAGAGATAAGCAAACAACTTGATTAGTAAGTCCACATAGAAGTCACCAGTTTTCTAAAAGGAAATTAAGTTCTATTCCAATTCACTTGACATTTTTGAGGAAAGGCACTGTCCAATGATTAGTATATTAACTAAAGTATAATATTGTAGAGGTGGTGTTGGGTTCCAGAGTTATCTAAAAAAATACTGTAGTTCTGACATTCATTAAGTTGGACTCATGCCTTTTTTTTTCCTGCCCCTGGAATTCTTAATGCTTCATTGAAGAAACTAAGGTTTGCTTTTGTTAGTTGCAAGCTAACCGGGAGCCTCCCTGAAAAGACCTTTACTGCCTCATGCTACGATAGCCATTAATCCTACGGGTCTGTTTTTACACAGTTGGTGGATGTTCAGGTAAATAACCTGAACCAGTGGAGTAGGGTCTGGCACAGATTCTACTTAATGTTATTGCTAATACAGGTCATTTGGAGATAACAGTGCCTTAAACCAAAAACATAATTCTAATGGTGTGTTTTTCATTCTGTAGTGAGCTGGTGGGAGGAAAAGACTGAGGCAGGCACACACTTAAAATATGTTGAGTTAAAGTTCTAAGTAGTTTTCAGGTAGTCACGTTACCTGATGGCCTCAATAAAAGTTGCCAGCCATGACAGAGGTGACAAAATAATTTGCTGTCTAAAATGGGACATTTTTTTAAATTATCATTTTTTCCATCATTAATGTACTCTTTAATCCCCATCACCTATTTCCCCCATTCCCCCACCCATATTCCCTCTGGTAACCATCACTTGGTTGTCTATAATTAAGAGTCTGCTTCTTGGTTTGTCTGTTTCTCTTTTTTTTCCTTTGCTGATTTGTTTATTGAATTCCACATGAGTGAGATCATAAGGTATTTGGCTTTCTTGGACTGGCATATTTCGTTTAAATTATACTTGCTAGGTCTATCCATGTTGCAAATGGCAAAATTGTTATTTTTTTTAAGGATGACTAATATTCTAGTGTGTGTGTGTGTGTGTGTGTGTGTGTGTGTATACCTACTTCTTTATCCATTCATCTATCAATTGACACTTGGGCTGTTTCCATAATTTTACTATTGTAAATAATGCTGCAAAAAACATAGGGTTGCATGTATCCCTCTGAATTAGTGTTTTTGTATTTTTTGGAAAAATAACCAGTAGTGCCATTCCTGGAGCACAGGATAGTGTATTTTTAATTTTTTGAGGAAACTCCATATTGTTTCTCAGAGTAGCTACACCAATTTGTATGCCCACCAACAGTGCAAGAAGATTCTTCTTTATCCACATCCTCACCAACATTTGTTGTTTCTTGAGTTGTTGATTTTAGCCTTTCTGATAGGTGTGAGGGATATCTCATTGGGGTTTTGAGTTGCATTTCCCCATTGATGAGTGATGTTGAGCATCTTTTCATGTGTCTTTTGGCCATCTGTATGTCTTATTTGGAGAAATGTCTATTCATGTCTTCTGCCCATTTTTTAATTGGATTGTTAGATTTTTGGGGTGTTGAGTTGTATTGGTTATTCATATATTTTGGATACTAATCCTTTTTTGGATATGTCATTTGCAAATACCTTCTCCCATTCAGTAGCTTGTCTTTTGGTTTTGTTTCTTTCACTGTGCAGAAACCTCTTATTTTGATGTAGTCCTAATATTTTATTTTTGCTTTTATAGCCCTTGCCTCAGGAGAGATAACTAGAAGAAATTTACTAGATTAAAAAATGTTTTCAAGTTTAACTTTAACTTTACTTTGGTGGGGGTCAGTATTAAAAGACTCGGGGAAAGCTACATTGTTCAAAGGCATATAAACTCAATGAAGCTCTCCAACAGGAGAGTAGCAAAGGAAAACAGTAGCAAAGGAAAATCCTACATGCTTAACAGATGGCTTTGGCATTGGCCATATTTAAGTTTAAACAATTTTCAGTCTGGCAGAACTGAAATGAATGGAGCTGGCTTTGGAAAATATATCATCCTCATGACATCATCAAAACTACCCCTTTCATTATTAATAGAGACTTAATTCCCCTCAAGTGACAAAAAGGGTAGAGGATAACAGCCTGGATTTTTGGACATGCCCAGCCTCTGTTGATGCATGAAAAGTCTTGGAGTGGTGTCATAGGACAGTCTGATTGATGAAAGTATTAAACGTTTCTCTGGACTAAATAGGGGCAGCTGGAAAGGGAGCTACTAGGTACATAAATACTAGATGCTGGAGAACACATAACAGTCAGAATATGATTATATATATAATTTGTCTAGCTTTTCAAGAGAAAGCTAATGAAATTATTTTGATTCTCTATTCCCTGGCCGTGAGAGTATTAAATTTACTTGATCTATATGATTTTTAGGAGAGAGTTGATAATTTTCTGTAATAGAGAATCCTATGTTCTAGGCTTAGAAAGGCTGTCCTAGTGATGAGAGAGAAGGTCTAGCACGTGCAGTGCAGTGATACTGAAACCTGAGTGTGTGTCAGAATTACCAACAGGGTTTATTGAAACACAGATGGTTCAACAGTGTTGCTGAGACAACTGGACATTCTAATGAAAAAGAAATTACTCCTTAGTCAATCATACACAAAAATTAACTCAAATCAAAGGCCTAAATATAGGAGCTAAAATTATAAAAACAGAATGAACTATAGGCCTAAATCTTTGTGGCCTTGGATTAAGCAATAGTGTCTTAGGTAAGATACCAAAAGTACAAGCAACAAATAAATAGATGAACTGAGTAACACCAAAATTAAAAAGACTTATGTCTTGAATACTAAAAAGTGAAAGGATAACTCATGGAATGGGAAAATTTTTTTGAGTATCAAATTATAATTTGGGACTTGCAGCTAGAATTAAAAAACAAACACTATTAAGGCTCAAGACAACTGAAATTTAAAAAAGGGGGGGCAAAGAACATAGACATTTCTCCAGAGAAGACAAAAATGACCAATAAGTCTATGAAAGAATGTTGAATGTCATTGTCCCGTCAGGGTAATGATAATCAAAACAGCAATGAAATGCCACATTGTATCCACTAAGATGTCTAGAATCAATCTGATAACAAATTGGCAACGGTGTGGAGAAACTGGAACCTGCATCCACTGCTGGTGGAAATGTAAAATGGTGCAGATGGTTGGGAAAACAGTCTGGCAATTCCTCAAGAGATTAAACAGTTACTATAGGATCCAGCAATGCCACTCCTCTCTATCTATCTATCTATCTATCTATCTATCTATCTATCTATCCATCTATATCTATTGATAGATATAGATAGATCTATGTATTCATATGAAAATATATGTCCACACAAAAATTGGCATATGAATGTTCATAGCAACGTTACTAAAAATAGCCAAAAAGTAGAAAAAGCCAATTGTCTATCAATTGGTGAATCAACAAATTATGATATATCCATACAATGGAGTATTATCTGGCAGTAAAAAGAAATGAAGCACTACATGTTGTACTATGGATGAACCTTAAAAATACTGTGCTTAATGAAAGGAATCAGTCATAGAAGACCATGTGTTGTCTGAATACATCTATAGTAAATGTCAAGAGATAAATCTGTGAAGCCAAAAGCTGATGTGGAGTTACCTAGGGATGAGAAGATGAAGGGATTGATTATAATGACCTGAGTCCTGCAGGGTTTTTTTTACAGGTCATAGAAGTATTCTAAAGATGATTGTAGTGATAATGGTACAATTTTGTGAATATACAAAGAGCCCTTGTACACCTTAAATGGGTGAATTGTATGGCATATGAATTATATATCAAGGTTGGTATATATATAAAACCAAAGATTGCTTGACTTTATCTCCATGGTCCTTGAACTGGTATGTGTAAGAAGTTTCTGAGAATTTAAATTTGTGGTGAGTTCCCACTTGTTGACAATGCTACTGGCCCAGGGACCATACTTGGGCAACCACTGCAGTCGAGATGTATAACCTTGGCTGCTTTTTATGATCACTGGGGAGCCTGAAAAAAATCTGGATGCCCAGGATTCAAGCAGTATCTCTAGGGTGTGGTTTAGGTAATTTCTAAAGCTCCCTAGATGATCCAAACTAGTGTACAATAAAGTCTGGAACTCCTAGCAAATGAACACCACTAGTTATAATCAATAGTAGGCAAAACCTATAAGGAAGAGAGGTCTAGAGGCCCAGCTCTCAAGTAGGTGCCTTCTACTTCACAATATTCTAAAGAGAAGAATTTGCTAGAAGTGGAAGCTAAGAACATAATTAATTCAAACACTATGTTGACAAAGAAGTTGGATTCACCTTCCAACTCTCAGAGCATTAAAATAGTTCAAATGCAAATAAAATTCACATTAGTAAAGCACATACTTCAAGATACTCCAGATCGTTTGCCCTGTAGGTATCTTAGATCCCAGAGAGACTTACTTCTTGATATGCAAGTGCTTCTGCATCAGAATAGGATCTGATTCTGCAGTTTTTCTTCTCATCATATAAACAAGCTTACTCCTCCTTCACTTTTAAAGAAACAGACTTAAGAAAAAATTTAAAGCAGTTACAAGAGCTAGTTGCTATCATGCATAGTATCGTCATTTTCCAGATGTTCAACCCGGGTATGCAGCACAAACAAAGGTGTAGTCCGGTTGTTCAGGCAGGGACTCACTTGGCTTGGCAGTGGCAAGCTGGAAAGCCAGCTTGGGCAGTAACACATTCCAAGAACATGGGAATGAGGCCCGGGTTGGCACTCAAACCTAGTATGAAGGAACAGTTAGGGCATGACATTCAGACAAGCAGACTGAGAGCAAGCAAGTGAGTTCACATGGTAGCAAAAGTCGTCTATGTAGGCTGAACTGTGGGAAGTCATGCCTGCCCTATATTCAGCTTTAGGAAGCCTTTCTCCTATAGGTTGGCAGAGCCAAGCAAGACTTAGTTTTCCGGGTGTAGAGGAATGCAGTTGGAGGTCAAGTGTTGTGGCGAATCCCCAAATTGCCCCAAGCTCCTCCAAGTCCCACCTTTGCCATTATTTCCTAAAGTTGGTCTTCTGTCAATTGATAATTTGATTGAAAGAAAAAGAAAAAATAAACCCGTAGAGTGGGGCAAATAATGGATGTCCACCTACAAAACTTGAGCATTGTTTTCAAGTATTGAAATTTTGATTCCTAAAACAATTAGGTAAATGACAGATGTCAATTTCATCATAGTTTCAAGGTTCAGTTATATCAATTGTTGCCTGGATTTAGGGCTTAAACATCAATTGGAAACAAAAAATACCAATCAAATATTTTCCCCTCTCCTTCCCTTCCCAGTGAAATTTAACCATCTGTTGTTTATTTTCCCCAATGTCCTCTGCTCCCTGATCTCTGGATTGCCATACGACTCTGTGTAATGATGCAAATACTTGGCTATTCTTGATCTGCCTTAGTGCATGCATTTCTCTAACTTAACATACTTTGTACACCTGTTTGCCCCAGGGTTATTTTTTTAGACTCTAAATGCCTAAAGGCAGATATACTCTTAGGTTTTATTCCAGTATACCCTTTACTGTGGACTCCCAAGGGGATATAATTCTGTTTGCACCCATAAACCTGTGGGCTTATCCTTGGTGTGAAGAACAGCCATTCTGCTAGCCATCTGCCTAGTCCAGACCAGTGGCTTTGTCTCATCTAGGCTCCACCATCTTATCCTTTTGGGTGAATCTCCCAACTTCTATTGGTTACTAAGAGGCATTTTTGGGTTATATCAAAAGCCTCTTAAGTCTTACCGACATTGGTTAGCACCACTTCTTATTTGAGCCAGTTCTATTCTGACTTTAGCCAGTTTTGGACAAATGGAACCAGATAGCATCTTGCCTCAGATTCTGCTGCCTACTCTCCTCTCACTTTGTTCCCCAGGGACTTCACTGACTCAGCCTCGTATGACAGCCATAGCAATCCTTTTGGTACCCTGCATGGGCAAGGCAGAAATTTGGGGGAATTTATGCCCATGCTGCTATCTCTGACTCACGGCAAAGGGACCCAGTGGATGGGTAAATGGTTGTTCTTTGTTCCCTTGGCAGACAGTTCTGAGATAACTTCTATGAGATTCTCAAAAGTGCTCCCAGATTTAATGACCATTTACCCATTGTTGCGGTTAACTAGGTAACACGTTGTTTTTGTGCTTTCCTTCTTCCTTGGTTTGTCCTTTTCCCTCCCTTCTGTTCCCTGGTATGGCATTCCCAGACAGTGTACCCATAAGAAACATTTATATCAAGTCAGGTTTTTGGGAGAAACTCAGACTAAGACACTGATACTCCTCTTTCACTTTGTTTTTCCTTTTTTCAGTTTTCTGCCTGCCTAGTCTAATCTCTAGACTCAGTTGTTGCCTGAATAATAATTACTTTTGAAATATCTTTCATAGCCCTTCTGCCTTATCTGACTCCTGGGCTAACTATAGAGATTATATTTTGATTATTGTTTGTGCATACTTTGGTCTCATCCTCTGGATTTAAGG
Organism: Callorhinus ursinus; assembly: GCF_003265705.2. NCBI lineage: Eukaryota > Metazoa > Chordata > Mammalia > Carnivora > Otariidae > Callorhinus > Callorhinus ursinus. The sequence continues at coordinate 29,963,835 of NW_027397074.1, forward strand.
TATTTTGGTGGAATCTCTATTTTTATTAACCAACACCCAAACATATTATCCACCACATAGAGTCAGCTTGGCCTAGCATCTGAAGAGTGTATGCTGACCTAATTTTACTTAGTTGAGTCTTGACCATTTGAGTAGATACTCTTGGGCTGTTAGGTAATTTAAAGTACTTTGAGACAAACATGGTGAACATGATAAAACTTCTATGAGTTTACGGTGGGTTTTTTAGGACTGGGGGAGAAAACCCCAATCACTGCCTGTGACTAACACAGCCTTATATGATCTACACCCTGCTTACATCTTCAGCATTTTTTCTGGTTTCTGGCCCCTGTCCCTCTGTACTCAGGGCAACTGGACTTGTTTGTTCCTACACACTATCCTGATTGCTCTTGACTTAGATTTGTCTGCACCCCTTTCTTTCTCTCCAAGCGGCCCTATATACCAGTCCTTCACACTCTCATCTTGGTTCTCTTTCTCAGCATTCATTCTTCATCCAGTTTATTTTTACTCACACTTGAGGTTTTATGGTCATATGCTCCATTTCTATGACTTCTTCGTTAGGTGTTCTATAACCTACTGTGTGGGCTTGGTGTAATGATTCCAATTACCTTTGGAATTCTGTGTATCTCCTGATTTTTTTTTTTTTTTTTAAGATTTTATTAGAGAGTATGCATGAGCGGGGGTGGGGTAGGTGGGTGGGTGAGGAGGGGCAGAGGGAGAAGAAGGCTCCCCACTGAGTGGGAAGCCCAGTGCAGGGCTTGATCCCAGGACCCCAGGATCATGATCTGAGCTGAAGGCAGATGCTAAATCAACTGAGCCAACCAGGTACCCCTTTCCTGAATTTTTTTTTTTTAAGATTTTATTTATTTATCTGGCAGAGATAGCACAAGTAGGCAGAATGGCAGGCAAAGGGAGAGGGAGAAGCAGGCTCTCCACTGAGTAGGGAACCCGATGCGGGGCTTGATCCCAGGACCCCGGGATCATGACCTGGGCTGAAGGCAGACACTTAACCAACTGAGCTACCCAGGTACCCCTCCTGAATTATTTTTACTGAAGTGTTAGTATCAAGCAAAGGAACTGCCATACAGTGGTGGTCAGTAAAATTGGATGGATGGGTGGATGGATGGATGGATGGATGTGACTTAATATACAGGGTTGACTTTTTTTTAATTTTTTTTTTAATTTTATTTTTCCCTTTCCTAACTCATCTCCGATTGTTTTATTAGTATCCATCTGATCTACCCTGGAAGAAAAAGTGGTAATCTGAGGTCTGAATTCTTACAGATGGAGACTTGGTTAGATTTGAAAGTAAGGAATCAGTAATTGTCTCACTTGCTGAAAGGTTCTTCAAGGCTTTTGTGAATTAGGAGGAGTCAGAATGTACCCATTACCCATACAATGGAGAATTTTCAGTAGTATATTTAATGGTTAAAGAAAACTGTTACTTGAGTTACAGTGATTTCATTTAATTCATCTCATCAGGTATCTTTTTGCAAACTGGTCTATATAGAAAGGAAAAACTCAATTATAAAATACTGGTGACAGAATATTGATCATTACCAACTAGACGTTTTTTATTTACAATATAGAAAAGAAAATTAAGCATTAAAATTACATAATGATTATCTTGACTCATTTGAAAAAGGAAAATAATCTTATAGAATCCTCTCTGTAGCACAAAGTGTCAATTATTCATTTACTGCCCAGAAATTAACCCCACAGTAAAAACCAAAGCAAAAAAGTGATGTTTTCTGTCTCATAGGTTAATCAATCACACTTTTAGAATCAACACCTGATTTTCAATTTTTGTCAGTATTTCAATATTGGTGAATATACCAATTACACTTTTTATGAATTATCTAAAAAGGAGAAGAAAGTAACAGATCTGACGATTAAAATGGGGCTTCTAAAATAGGAAATGGCTATATCTGTGTAATTAAAATTTGAATGAATTTGATAGAATTGGAATAAAAAAAATAATGACATCTTTCTATGTTTAAGGTAAACTAGAATAACATTTATAGAGAAGTGGCCTAATAATTTTGCATTTCCAAACTATTGAAAATGAAAGCTTAAGTCATTTTCACAAGAACCATCTAGAATTTCTTTTACTCTCATTAAAAGATATATGCTACATATGTATTTGATTCAGAATATCTACTATCCTTCAAACTGAGGTATTTTTTTTTTTTATAAAAACTTGAATTTGTCTTCTAGAATTTAAAAATAGCATTTTAAAACAGAAACATGTTTCCTAATGATGAAACTCCAGTCTCATCCAAATGCTTTGTCTTTCTTTTTTTTTCCAAATGCTTTGTCTTTCAAGGAGGAAAAGTGGTGTTCCTTGATATACTTGCAGTGCCTTTTAAAAAGTCTACCAGGGTGCATGTGTGTGTACACACGTGAGTATTATGCAGCTTTACAAAGTGAGATCCTGCCACTTGGAACAACATGGATGAACCTGGAAGACATTATGCTCAGTGAAGTAAGCCAGATGCAGAAAGGAGAAAACTACAGTTACTCACTAAAGTTGAATTTAAAAAGGTGAAATACATAGAGGAAGGGAGTAGGGTAGTGATTAGTAGGGGCTGGGAGGTGGGGGAAGTGGGGAGATGTTGGTCAAGTAGTATAAAGGTTGCAGTTATGTAAGATGAACACATCTAGAGATAGAATGTACAGCATGTAACAGTCTGTAGTAAATAATGTAATGAAAACTGGAAATTTGCAAAGATTGTAGGTACTCACATTATATACCAGAAAGGTAGCTATGTGAGGATAAGTTAGGTTAATTAGTTTGACAATAGTAATCCTGAAACATATATATGTATATCAAATTATCACATTGTATATCTTGAATATATACAACTAAAAAATTTTTAAAGGTGGCCAAGAAATAATTCTGAACACAACAAAGTATATATTATTAGACTCAATGATGACAAAACCCCTGTGTCTTCTCACTGTAATATCAACCAGGTAGACTATATTCTCCATCAACTGTGAATCTTTAAGTTTTAATTAATTCCTTCATGACATCACATTTGTTAGCTGAGGGATATGTGACTGTCATTTTCCCCATTATCACCTATGCTTCATTGCCAAGTATTTTATTAGGGAATGGAAAAATTATTCCTGCAGACCTACATTAAGAAATCCCTGTTGAAAAGATAATCCTTCTAATGGTTTGTGGGAACAATATCTGAACCAGAAGCAAGCCCTGAGTGAGGATGTAATCTGCTAGAGATTGTTTACCCTAAATGGTGGTAATATCACCAGGCCTGGTCATAATGACTTAAAATTTAATCCAGATTTCCCATGAAAACATACATTCTCAGAAGGCAGATACATAAGTACTTATTAGACTTAGGATTCTATTCACGATATACTCTGAGAGCAAAATCCTATTTATACCAACTTACTAATTTATGTTGTATGTTTTTCTGGATTCTTCTACCCACACTTGGACCTTCACTAAAGAATGAAACTGAGAATTATGTTTAAGTAGTGGCTTTTTACTCATTACATTTCATGTGAAGGGATCTATCCTTAGATCTTTAGTACTTACTCTTTGTTCAATTCCTTTTCAATTGCTTATTATACAATGCTATTTTTTGATGATTTCATATATCCTGTCTCTGTAGTGTATCATCTAGTCATTCGCACTATGACCTCCCCGTTCCTCCTCAGGCCATATTTATGGAATAAGAGATAAACACTTGACTACAGTAGTCCAAGCAGGTGCTATCTTTGGTATTGGGACTGAGAATGATAGACAACCAGAAAATAAAAATGTGTGGCAGGCATTATAGCATATAATGTTTGGGATATGGTATAGCCATAGGCAACAAGAAAAGGGGAAAACACAAAAAAAGCCCATCTAGAGACAGGGAAGAACGAAAATAGCATCTTGATGAACTTGGAGTTTTGCTTACAATCTTTCTTAAGACCTGGTTGACATCTTGATTTTGTTCCAAGAGCTACTACTTTGACCTTGAAATCGACCATCCCTACCCCTTTTGGAAGGGTGGTGCAGAGCTAAGTAGATAGGAAACACTTAGGAACTCTTCCCAGGGGAATTGAGGAAATGGAAGTGGAGGAGCTCAGGAAGCCATAGTCAATGATAAAGTAGGTGATGGTCACAAGATGTGGCTCTGAGTCCCTTCTCAGACATGTATCAATATTTTATCCCCATTCTGAAATGAAGTTAATGGAATTTCTCATAGTGAATAATTTCACAAGTTCCTTTTATAGTATCAACTGTATGTTGGGCCAATTGTTAAATCAGCTCTTTGGGTAAAATAAATGCATCAGGTCTTGGTCATTATTTGGTAGGTTTTACATCCTCTGTCTTCAAAGAGTTAAAATTTGCTTTCCATATATTTTTCAACTTAAAGTGAACAAATCACCTAGGATTCTTGACAGAAGAGATGAAAATGAACCATCTTTTTGATATACTTTGTCTTGAAGGAAGGGACAAGGTTGTTCACTTAGGGTTTAGGTGTGGGAAATTGGAAGAGAGATGAGGGACTTGAAAAATGTGGGCTATTTTCTGAGGTTAATTGCATAGGAATTGACAGTGTGTCAGTGTAAATATGTGTGAAGATCATTGAAGGCTTATTAAAAATTTGAATGGGTAGGGATCAGACTACATAGCTATATTTATTTTATCTAAAGGCAACAAATTGCTTCTTAGTGACTAATTTGTCACGCAGGTTATTGAGCATCTGATTTTTAATACTCTTGGAAATGTGTATTTCTTATAATTTGATGCCTGAATATTCAGTAGCTACTTGTACAAGATCAAAATAGCAAATTTTTAAAAGCAATGCATAGGCAATTCTTCCAAAACTCGACTCCCAGTACTTACTAAATTCACATCTAATGAATTTAACTGATAAATAAGAATGACTTTCATTTTTTCACAGAACTGGAACACATAATTTTGAGGTGTGTCAAAATTGTTAAACATTCACTAATGTATTATTTTACATAACCTAATGAAACATCAAAAGAATTTTGAAGTGTTCTTTAAAGCTTAAAAATATACAACTTATCATCAATGCCAACTAAAACAGCATTTGAAGTAAAGCCCTTTAGAAAATCAGATTTAAAAAAAAAATCCCTAATGAATTACTTTTAACTATTTTATTTAAATAAACTTTTAATTTTTAAAAGGAAAAAGTATATATTCATTTCATTAATTATGTCTAAACATGTAAAAAGCTAGGCAAAATCAGCTAATTGAGTCTGAATAATTGATCACAGGTTTTTTCTCTTTGGCATAGCTATAAGTCACAATTACTGAGAGGTAACATTTTTTTCCAATCATGCAGCTTCAAAAAAAAAAAATATCAAGGTGATAAAAATAAAAGAACGACTATACAACTACTTTAGTTCTCTAGTTCAGGAAGCATTTCCTAAAGTAAAGAAAGGTTCCCCTTCCCTTAACTGAAATTTTTTGTTTTCCTCCCCCATGCCTCTTCTTTCTTCTCCTTCCTCTCCTTAGTTCATTAATATTGTTTGTTAATTTGGCAAAATAGGGAAAGATTTTTATATGCCTGTGTGTATTGCAAAAGTCAGTGTGTTCATAACTGAGCTCATGATTATTATAGAAATGACACACAGTTAACTTGCAGGTCAATGGATTTCACTGTAGTTTCTTCTAACCATTCTTGCAGAGCTAGCCTTCGAGCTACACATGATATAAGGAAACATGCTCTTTGTCTTCCCACATTTTGTAAGCTGGTATAAATCTGTATACTTGGTACCCATGTAATACTCCACTTAAAACTATCTTTTTTTTTTTTTTTAAGTATACATTGTGGTGATACTTGGAATATGAATGTAAAGGGCATATTTAAAAAAAAAACAATTTTACCTTTTTCCACCCTGGAAAGGACAAATATTTGAAGGACTTAATCACTTTTTTTCATCATTCAAATTTTGTTGATAAGTATATTTGTAATTTTTCTTGAGACTATTTTTTAACTTTATAATCACTTGCCAACCATCCGATTTTGCCAGGGACTGAGGGGATTACCTGATGTGGGACTCCGAGTTTTCACATCTGGATGGTCTCAGGCAAACTGGGCCTAGTAGGTCTCCCCAGAACTGGAATGGATCAGCATTATCCATTCCAGCTCTCTCCTTTTATACATAATGTAACTGACTGGTTCTCCTTCTCAAGGGTCTGGACTGGCCCTAAGTTTGTTGATTTGTGGTTCACTGCTTCAAGAACTCACTACATTGTACTTCTGGAGGTTAGATAGAGACTTTTGGTATCTATTCTTCACAACTCCTTCCCTGTTTTTTATGCTTGCATAAAAAAGTTTATCACATCACTGTGGGATGAATAAAAGAATCTTTAAATGATTAAATGTTATAGTGTTGGTATATAATAAGCAAAACTTTCATTGTAAAATATAAAATCTGCATATAAATCTTACACACCCATTTGAAGGTTAAAAAATATATGTAGTCAATGCTAAATCTATCCAGGTTTCCTGAGCCTGGAAATGGATTCTGTGAAAGAAATTTGGGCAAACTCAAGGGATGATATTTTCAAGTCAAATTCTAGAAGATGAGAATGTATACTAGAGTTGTAAGAATCCCATAGGGGCAAAACACATAACATACTTTCAAGTGGGTATCCAGCTTACTCTTCAACATTTACATTGTTAGAAGCATCATAAACCCCTAAAGCAAAATTTGTATTTTGGGATAATGCATGGGGACATTACTTTCATAAGCTGAATTTATTTATCTCCCTGTAGGTTTCATCCATTGGCCAAAGGGCCAAAAGAGTGATATTCTTTTTTTATTTTTTTAAATTTTATTATGTTATGTTAATCACCATACATTACATCATTAGTTTTTGATGTAGTGTTCCATGATTCATTGCTTGCGTATAACACCCAGTGCTCCATTCAATATGTGCCCTCTTTAATACCCATCACCAGGCTAACCCATCCCCCCGCCCCCTCCCCTCTAGAACCCTGAGTTTGTTTCTCAGAGTCCATAGTCTCTCATGGTTCGTCTCCCCCTGCAATTCCCCCCCCTTCATTTTACCCTTCCTACTCTCTTCTTTTTTTTTTTTTTTAAACATATGATGTATTATTTGTTTCAGAGTTACAGGTCTGTGATTCAACAGTCTTACGCAATTCACAGCGCTCACCATAGCACATACACTCCCCAATGTCTAACACCCCCACCACTCCAGCAACCCTCAGTTTGTTTCCTGAGATTAAGAATTCCTCATATCAGTGAGATCATATGATACATGTCTTTCTCTGATTGACTTATTTCGCTCAGCATAATACTGTCCAGTCCTATCCGCGTCTTTGCAAATGGCAAGATTTCATTTCTTTTAATAGCTGCATAATATTCCATTGTATATATTATACCACCTCTTCTGTATCCATTCATCTGTTGATGGACATCTTGGCTCTTTCCATGGTTTGGCTATTGTGGACATTGCTGCTATAAACATCGGGGTGCACATACCACTTCAGATCCCTACATTTGTATCTTTGGGGTAAATACCCAGTAGTGCAATTGCTGGGTCGTAGGGTAGCTCTATTTTCAACGTTTTGAGGAACCTCCATACTGTTTTCCAGAGTGGCTGCACCAGCTTGCATTCCCACCAACAGTGTAGGAGGGTTCCCCTTTCTCCGCATCCCCGTCAACATCTGTCGTTTCCTGATTTGTTAATTTTAGCCATTCTGACTGGGGTGAGGTGGTATCTCATCGAGGTTTTGATTTGGATTTCCCTGATGCCGAGCAATGTTGAGCACTTTTTCATGTGTCTGTTGGCCATCTGGATGTCTTTTTGGAAAAATGTCTATTCATGTTGTCTGCCCATTTCTTGATGGGATTATTTGTTCTTTGGGTGTTGAGTTTGAGAAGTTCTTTATAGGTTTTGGATACTAGCCCTTTATCTGATATGTCATTTGCAAATATCTTCTCCCATTCTGTCGGTTGTCTTTTGGTTTTGTGGACTGTTTCTTTGCTGTGCAAAACCTTTTTATCTTGATGAAGTCCCAAGAGTACATTTTTGCCCTTGCTTCCCTTGCTTTGGCGATGTTTCTAGGAAGTTGCTGTGGCTGAGGTCGAAGAGGTTGCTGCCTGTGTTCTCCTTTAGGATTTTGATGGACTCCTGTCTCACATTGAGGTCTTTCAACCACTCTGAGTCTATTTTTGTGTGTGGTGTAAGGAAATGGTCCAGTTTCATTCTTCTGCATGTGGCTGTCCAATTTTCCCAACACCGTTTGTTGAAGAGACCTTTTTCCATTGGACATTCTTTCCTGCTTTGTCGAAAGATTAGTTGACCATAGAGTTGAGGGTCCATTTCTGGGCTCTCGATTCTGTTCCATCGATCGATGTGTCTGTTTTTGTGCCAGTACCATACTGTCTTGATGATGACAGCTTTGAAATAGAGCTGGAAGTCCGGAATTGAGATGCCCCCAGCTTTGCTTTTCTTTTTCAATATTCCTCTGGCTATTCGGGGTCTCTTTTGGTTCCATACAAATTTTAGGATTATTTGTTCCATTTCTTTGAAAAAAGTGGATGGTATTTTGATAGGGATTGCATTGAATGTGTAGATTGCTCTAGGTAGCATTGACCTCTTCACAATATTTATTCTTCCAATCCATGAGCATGGAATATTTTTCCATTTCTTTGTGTCTTCCTCAATTTCTTTCATGAGTATTTTATAGTTTTCAGAGTACAGATTCTTTGCCTCTTTGGTTAGATTTATTCCTAGGTATCTCATGGTTTTGGGTGCAATTGTAAATGGGATTGACTCCTTAATTTCTTTTTCTTCCGTCTTTTTGTTGGTGTATAGAAATGCCACTGATTTCTGTGTATTGATTTTATATATTGCCACTTTACTGAATTCCTGTATGAGTTCTAGCAATTTTGGGGTGGAGTCCTTTGGGTTTTCCATGTAAACTATCATATCATCTGCAAAGAGTGAGAGTTTGACTTCCTCTTTGCTGATTCAGATGCCTTTTCATTCTTTTTGTTGTCTGATTGCTATGGCTAGGACTTCTAATACTATGTTGAATAGCAGTGGTGATAGTGGACATCTCTGCTGTGTTCCTGACCTTAGGGGGAAAGCTTTCTGTTTTTCCATTGAGAATGATATTCACTGTGGGTTTTTCATAGATGACTTTTATGATATTGAGGTATGTACCCTCTATCCCTATACTTTGAAGAGTTTTAATCAAGAAAGGATGCTGTACTTTATCAAAAGCTTTTTCTTCATCTACTGAGAGGATCATATGGTTCTTGTTCTTTCTTTTATTAATGTATTGTATCACATTGATTTGTGGATGATGAACCAACCTTGCAGCCCAGGAGTAAATCCCACTTGGTCGTGGTGAATAATCCTTTTAATGTACTGTTGGATCCTATTGGCTAGTATTTTGGTGAAAATTTTTATATCCATGTTCATCAGGGATATTGGTCTGTAATTCTCTTTTTTGATGGGGTCTTTGTCTGGTTTGGGGATCAAGGTAAATTTGGCCGCATAAAACGTGTTTGGAAGTTTTCCTCCTTCCATTTCTATTTTTTGGAAGAGTTTCAGAAGAGTAGGTATTAATTCTTCTTTAAATGTTTGGTAGAATTCCCCTGGGAAGCCATCTGGCCCTGGGCTCTTGTTTGTTGGGAGATTTTTGATGACTGCTTTAATTTCTTAGTGGTTATAGGTCTGTTCAGGTTTTCTATTTCTTCCGGGTTCAGTTTTGGTAGTTGATACACCTCTAGGAATGCATCCATTTCTTCCAGATTATCTAATTTGCTGGCATACAGTTGCTCATAATATGTTCTTAGAATTGTTTGTATTTCTTTGGTGTTGGTTGTGATCTCTCCTCTTTCATTCATGATTTTATTTATTTGGGTCCTTTCTCTTTTTGATAAGTCTGGCCAGGGGCTTATCCATCTTATTAATTCTTTCAAAGAACCAGCTCCTAGTTTTGTCGATCTGTTCTACTGTTCTTTTGGTTTCTATTTCAATGATTTCTGCTCTGATCTTTATTATTTCTCTTCCCCTGCTGGGTTTAGGCTTTATTTGCTGTTCTTTCTCCAGCTCCTTAGGTGTAGGGTTAGGTTGTATATTTGAGACCTTTCTTGTTTCTTGAGAAAGGCTTGTTTTGCTATATACTTTCCTCTTAGGACTGCCTTTGCTGCATTCCAAAGATTTTCAACAGTTGTGTTTTCATTTTCATTGGTTTCCATGAATTTTTTAAATTCTTCTTTAATTTCTTGGTTTACCCATTCATTCTTTAGTAGGATGCTCTTTAGCCTCCATGTATTTGAGTTCTTTCCGACTTTCCTCTTGTGATTGAGTTCTAGTTTCAAAGGATTGTGGTCTGAAAATATGCAGGGAATGATCCCAGTCTTTTGGTACCAGTGGAGACCTGATTTGTGACCTAGGATGTGATCTATTCTGGAGAATGTTCCTTGGGCACTGGAGAAGAATGTGTATTCTCTTGCTTTGGGATGGAATGATCTGAATATATTTGTAAGTCCATTTGGTCCAGTGTGTCATTTAAAGTCTTTATGTCCTTGTTGATCTTTCGCTTAGATGATCTGTCCATTTCAGTGAGGGGGGTGTTAAAGTCCCCTACTATTAATGTACTGTTGTCGATGTGTTTCTTTGCTTTTGTTATTAATTGCCTTATATAATTGGCTGCTCCCATGTTATGGGCATAGATATTTACAATTGTTAGATCTTCTTGGTGGATAGACACTTTAAGTAGGATATAGTGTCCTTCCTCATCTCTTATTACAGTCTTTGGTTTAAAGTCTAATTTGTCTGATATAAGGATTACCACCCCAGCTTTCTTTTGATGTCCATTAGCATGCTAAATGGTTTTCCACCCCCTCACTTTCAATCTGGAGGTGCCTTTGGGTCTACAATGCGTCTCTTGCTGACAGCACATCGATGGGTCTTGTTTTTTAATCCAATCTGATAGCCTGTGTCTTTTGATTGGAGCATTTAGCCCATTTACATTCAGGGTAACTATTGAAAGATATGAATTTAGTGCCATTGTATTGCCTGTAAGGTAACTGTTACTGTATATTGTCTGTGTTCCTTTCTGGTCTATGTTACTTTTAGGCTCTCTTTTTGCTTGGAGGACCCCTTTCAATATTTCTTTTAGGGCTGGTTTCGTGTTTGCATATTCTTTTAGTTTTTGTTTGTCCTGGAAGCTTTTTATCTCTCCCTTTATTTTCAATGACAGTCTAGCTGGATATAGTATTCTTGGCTGCATATTTTTCTCGTTTAGTGCTCTGAAGATATCATGCCAGTCCTTTCTGGCCTGCCAGGTCTCTGTGGATAGGTCTGTTGCCAATCTAATGTTTCTACCATTGTAGGTTACAGATTTCTTGTCCTGAGCTGCTTTCAGGATTTTTTCTTTGTCTCTGAGACTCGTAAGTTTTACTATTAGATGTCAGGGTGTTGACCTATTTTTATTGATTTTTGAGGGGGGTTCTCTGTGCCTCCTGGATATTGATGCCTGTTTCCTTCTCCAAATTAGGGAAGTTCTCTGCCATAATTTGCTCCAGTATACCTTCTGCCCCTCTCTTTCTTCTTCTTCTGGGATCCCAATTATTCTAATATTGTTTCACCTTATGGTATCAGTTATTTCTCAAATTCTGCCCTTGTGATCCAGTAGTTGTTTATTTTTTTCTCAGCTTCTTTATTTTTCATCATTTGGTCTTCTGTATCACTAATTCTCTCTTCTGCCTCATTTATCCTAGCAGTTAGAGCCTCCATTTTTGATTGCACCTCATTAATAGCCTTTTTGATTTCGATTTGGTTAGATTTTAGTTCTTTTATTCCTCCATAAAGTGTTTCTCTAATACCTTCCTTGCCTTTTTCAAGCCCACGTAGTATCTTTATAAACATCATTCTGAACTCTAGTTCTGACATCTTACTAATGCCCGTATTGATTAGGTTCCTGGCAGTTGGTACTCCCTCTCATTGTTTTGTTTTGTTTTTTTTTTTGAGGCGAGTTTTTCCATCTTGTCTTTTGTCCAGAGGAGGTTAGATGAATGAGAGAACAAAATGCTAACAGGTTAACAACAACTCCAGAAAAATATACATTAAACAAATCAGAAGAGACCTGAAACTGGGGGAAAAGAAAGGGAAAGAAAGAAAAAAGAAAAAAAAAAGAGAAAGATTAAAAAAATCTAGTATCTGATATGATCAGGGTGATGAATAGATCAGTGCTACACACTAGATTTTGGGTGTATTTTGGTCTGTTAGAAGAAAGTGCCTCCCAAAATTTTAAAGAAAAGCTTCTATATGGGGGCGCCTGGGTGGCTCAGATGGTTAGGCGTCTGCCTTCCGCTCCGGTCATGATCCCAGAGTCCTGGGATCGAGTCCCGCGTCAGGCTCTCTGCTCCTTGGGAGCCTGCTTCTCCCTCTGCCTCTCTCTCTCTGTCTCTCATGAATAAATAAATAAAATCTTAAAAAAAAAATAAAAAATAAAAAAAGTTCTCCTCTCATGTATTAAAAAAAGAAAGCTTATATATCTACAAAAATAAGGACAAATATGATGAAGGGTTGGAATATGGGTGTAAAGATGAAAATTATAAAATATAAAAGGAATTGGTAAGATAAATTGGTTGAAAAAATAAAGAAGAGAAGTTATGAAAAAAAAAAGGAGAGAATGTGATCAGGCAGGAGACTAGAACAAGGCCATACAGTAGATTTAAGGTATATTTTGCTCTGTTAAAAGAAACTGTATCTCAAAATTTTAAGAAGAGAATATATATATATATATATATATATATATATATATATATATATACACACACCAAAAATAAGGTTAACCACCATGAAGAGATGGAATATGACTCTAAAAATGAAAAATAAAGAAAAGATTTTTGAGAAAGGGATTGATAAGATGTTGGTTGACAAAGGGGAAAAAAATTCAAAAAAAAAATTCAAAAAATCAACTTTGAAAGACTAAAGAATTGGTGGGGGGAAAAGCCGTGAATTCTACTTGCTGTATTCCCCTCGTGCTGGCGTTCTGTCATTCTCATTGATCGGTAAACTTGGTCTTGGCTGGCTGTTCTTGCTGATCTTCTGGGGGAGGGGCCTGTTGCCATGGTTCCCAAAGGTCTTTGCCAGACGCGGAATTGCCCCGCTCTTGCCGGGGGTCGGGCTAAGTAATCTGCTCGGGTTTGCTCCCGGCAGCTTTTGTTCCCTGCAAGCTTTCCATTTGGCTTTGGAGGATGAGAGTGAAAATGGCGGCCTCCCAATCTCTGCCCCAGAGAAGCTGAGAACCTAGGACCCCACTCCTCAGTGAGCCCCCAGAGAAAAGCAGTCAGTCAGTCCCGTCTCCCCGGTCTCTGGCCGCACTCCATGCTCACCCAGCCTGCGACTGAGCGTTTCTATCTCTGGCACATGACCCCGTGTGGAGTCTCTGAGGAAGTGTAAGTCTGGTCCCATTCCCCAAAACTGGAGTCAGTTTGGGGACCACTAATGTGGTGCTCTTCTCTTGCTAGACTTCCAGTCTAGCCTTGAAGGGAAGAGACCTTTTCAGATTCTCCTGCAGGGTTTTCAGAATCTTGAAATTAGGTTTTAAAAGATGAATAATGGAAGAGAAAATATCCTTGACAAAAAGGACTATTTTAAGAAATAACTTGTTATTTTATGTCTGAAAACTGTCCCCTCTCTTTGTCCTTTGCTCTGTTTTTCAAAGCCACTGAAGTTGATAAGAACTCTAAGTTACCATTTCTACATAGAATAAACAGGAAACATGTTACACATGAAATTGGGTTAAAAACTTAAAATAGATCATATGATGTCTAAATTAGTATAATGGGAAATATTGTAACCTTTATCAATGGCTCCAGGGCCTCTCTGAAAGGAGGAAGAAAATTGGTAACTTTGTTTTCATCTTTAAAAAGCTTTCTAAGAAGTATATTTGTACAGATGAGTAGAAATTAAAGAAGCACAAGCTATGTCTGACCTTACCTTCTCTTGCTGCTTAATCACTGACCCTTGGTTGACCAGAGGTCACAATAGGAGGGGAAATCATGATGAAAAGATCAGGGGTCTTTGTTCTGAGTTGATGCTTGATGATTGCGTATTAAATCAAAATTTAAACTGAATTTACCCAAGGAACATGGTGGGGGGCAGCCGGACTCTATTCCTAAATTCTTTTTTACATCCCACATTTTTCAAGAGTTTTACAGAATAGAATTTTTGTTTGCTGTATCCTGGATTTGTTACACTGGTTGTTTATACAGAAATTACACAATTTTATCTAGTCTAAGTTATTTTTACATGAATATTGGAAAATATGACAGAAGTAAAGCAGGTGTGTGTGTGTGTGTGTGTGTGTGTGTGTGTGTGTGTGTGTGTGTGTGTGTGTAGGGAGTTGACTTTTTAAATGGAGATAATGGAGAAATAAAAAATATAGAGGGACTGAATCTATGCTTACTCTTCTGTTTTATGAAGCAGAGGCTCATTCTCAGACCAGGAGAAATGTGAGGATTTTAATTTTCTGTGTTTGAGGTTGAATCAATTAAAGTGATAAGGAATAATACAAAAAATGATTTTGAGGGAGTCAGGTTAATAGAGACTTCAATGCTAGAATTTCAAAAGGACTTAAAAAGTAAGTAGTAGCAAAGTTTTTGACAAAGGAACAGAAAATTATATTTGCCTGCATTCATTCATGCATTTAGTCACTTAAATGAACATTTACTGGGCTCCTTTTAAAAGCCAGACCTACTCAAACCTTTGTTATAGATGAGAAAACCAAAATACCAAGAGATTAAATATAATCATATCAGATTTAATAATATATTTATAGATAAAACTGTGTCCATTGTTAAATGCTCAATTAACTGTGACACCATTTTGAGTCAAGGTCTTATCTTGGTTTTGAGATGGAGAAACCAAAATTCAGAAGGCTGTCAAGTGGCCTAACATGATGCAGCTGTTAAAAAGTAAGGCTGTGATTAAATTTAGGATTTGAGCACACTGACTTAATCATTTATCATTATTTAATGTAAGTTTACTCTATTTCAAGACACAGCACATACAGAGATGAAGAAAATACATTTCTTGCCTCCAGGAAGTGAATAGGAGATAGGGACTAGTAAATGGATAAGATCACTTATTCTGAGAAATCGTACAACAGAGCTACGGAGTGCTATAGAGAACAAAGATGAGCAGCTACACCCAATCAGGAGGCTAGAGAAGGATTCCAGGGGCTGGAAGTCCTATCTGTACCAAGAGCTGAACGTTGACTAGTTGGCATGTGACTAAACATATGGGGTATGGACTGTCTCAGAGTGGTTGTGAGGCAGTGTCCAGAGGGAATAGCAACTGAGAACAAAGTTCAATTTGGGAAGAGAAGAGAAACACAGGACAGTACAATATGGCTGGAACAGAGGCTTGGATATGAAAAATTTAAAAGTTGTATTGTGCCTTGATAAGAATCCTTGAATTTTATGAAGAGTTTTAAGTCCTGTTAAAAATGTGGGGCATTATTCTTTCAGTTGGCTAAAAATAAAAACATTCTAAGTGTGTGGGGGGTGAGATAAGACCAAAATACATTCCTGAGATCTTTTGTGATAGGGCATTGAAAGTTGAGCAGTTAAATGGTTACTGTAGCATCAAGAAAGACTCGGATTGAGCTCTAGGAATCAGAACATTCAATCTAAAAGAAAACTAGATTTTCAAAATGCCATGATGGTAAGATTGATTTGTTTAGAAAAGCATTGGAGTAGGATCAAGGAAAGGAGTTGTTTGGTTGGGAGAACCGAATACTCTCTAAAGTGGTCTACCTCTCTGTTTCATGTCCCCTCCTATTCCAACCACCTCGGCCTATCTATAGACCATTGTAGGAGTAGCTTCCTGTCTGGGCTCCACATACCCTTGTTTTCCCCCTTCAATTGCTTACCTTATCCAGAGTGACCTTTCAAAAACTATGGAATATACCAGTCCCTACTCAAAATTCAATTTTTGCTCTTAATCTAATGATAAAAATCTTTTAAAGGCTTGCAAGGTTAAACACCGTCCCTTTCCAGATGAAGTATTAATTTTCATCACTCTTCCTCTCTCCCACTCAATATGCTTTACTATGCTGGAAGAACCTTCCTCAAGTTCCTAAAATAAGCCACAGGCTATCCAACCTTAATCATTTACATATGCGGCATCCTCTGATGCTCTTCCTCCTCTTTTTTTTAATGTCCCTAGATAATTCTTTGCCATCTTATAAGTGTTTAAATCTCCCTTCCACAAGGAAAATCCTCCCTCGCTCCCTGCTGCTGGTTTTTGTCTCGTGCTACGCCAGGACTCTCAGGCTACCCAGGACATTGCTTGTGTCTTTTACCTCTCCTAAACTGTAATCCCTATGATGATAGAGGCGGGCCTGATTAATGCATAAAAAGCACTGAATAAATGATAAACATATCTGTTCAGTAAATTAATTAATGGTGCTATTTCCTAAAACAGGGAAAATACGAGTAGAAGAGGCTATGAGGGAAAAGATGATTATGGGTTTTCTACTCACTGGGTTTGAGGGGTCTGGACATACCAAAGGTAGCTGGGATACAGATCAAGAAAAATGGTTCTCCAACGTTCATGTTTATCAGAATTACCTGTAGGATTTGTTAAAATACAGATTACTTGGTACCACCCCAGAGGTGTGGATTGAGTATATCTGGAGTGGGACTTGAGACCTTCGATTTCTACTAAATTCTGAGGTGATATTGGTGCTGCTGCTAGGTACCACACTTGTAGAGTTTATCTGGAAAACAGAACAGGGTCCATCTGGAGATGGGGAGGTGGGAATTACCTGTCTAAAGAGAATAATAGAATGCATTTTAGAAGATGAGACCTCTTAATGTCTTGATGACAATATAGAAGACAGAATCCTGGGAAAAAACAACATTTGAGGGACAGAGGATCCTGTGTGATAAAGAATTTGGCTGGCTTTTGTCCCTGATTCCTGGAGGTAGACTAAATCCTTGGAATTTCCTGGGAGATGAGTGTCTTTGTTATTCATGGTGGCCCTGCTTGCACAAAGTGGCACACAGCACGTCCCTAGGTGGTTGATACTAACTAGGTAACTCCGGATGGGGCCTGGCCACATTAGAAAGACGAACCATGTGATTAGAGGGTTGGGACTCTGAGCTTCATGATGTTAGCCTGACCTGTGGAAATTCAACCTAGCAGCCAACAATTCAATCAATCACACCTATGTAATAAAGCCCCAGTAAAAAATTCTGGACCCTGAAGTACAGGTGAATTTCTTTGGCATTATTCCATATTGTCACATGTGGATCTAGGAGGAGGGTGACTTGTCCTGACTCCATAGGAAAGAGACCATGGAACGTGTGTATTTAAAGAATATCCCTGATCTTGGTCTGTATATCTCTTCTTTTGGCTGGTTCTGATTTATGCCCTTTTGCTATATACAACTATTATGATCAGTATCACACTTTCCTGAATTCTAGGAGTTCTTGTAGTATTTTAAATCCTGAGGGGTAGTGGAAACCCCCCACTTTATAGCCAGCTGGTCAAAGGTATGGGTGACTAGGGACCTGGAACTTGTGGCTGGTGTCTGAACCAAGGGCAGTATGGAGATTTGTGCCATTAACTTGAGAAGTTTGGCTCAGCTTTGGGGAGCTGGTGTCAGAAATCACTGCAGAGGAATAAAAGTCAGTAAAAGGAAACTGAACTAGAGCAGCCGATGAGTCAGGAGATGGAGTGTGAGAAGAAAGGTATCATGGTAAAAGGCAGAAAAGCCTATCAAAAAGGTGACTGTGCACCAGCCTTTCTGTAACTGCTCTAAGAAGGCTGGTGATGAGCGTGGGATGCTGATGATGGCAGGAAGTAGCATGTGATTTGTAAAATTGCATAAAGTGTTAGTATAGGCTACTAACTCTTTAAAAACATGACTCTGATCATTATCACTTGATCCCATGAAGTCAGTAAAACTCAACCCTCACATTGTTGGTACAAGACTTTCTTTGTAAAGGAGTGTGATAATCAAAAGGAATTTTCTATAATATTCTATTCCTAGAAGACTGACATGTCCTTAGCACTGAACATGATGGACAGCAGAGGATTGTTGGGGAAAAGAAAATGAAATTTGATTCCGACTCTGTCATTTGGTAGGTGAATATTAAGTCTATTAGTTGAGTTCCTTGGCCAAGTTTTTCACATGTGCAGAGAAAAACATAGGGATGTCTATTACTCAAGTGTTCCAGCTCAAACTTGAGAGAAGCATTCATTATTTGGTTTGTTACTCAGAAACTCAACCAACACTTGGGATTTTGTAGTTTTCTTTTTTAAATTAAAAAATACTCAAAACTTCAAAGAAATTCTGTGTGCTATATCTGTGTCATCAATATTTACATCAGAAAATCTCGCTCTTGCAGTGTGTGATCTGGAAGGAAAATACTTCAATGGCTCTTGGCCTTTGGATCTGTGATTCCTCTTCATCTTCGCTGAACTCTGTACAAATTGACGTTCATTCAGTTTATGGTGTTGTTTGGCAATCCTAGAATTTTATATTTAGGTCCTCAAATGGTGTCATGCCTTTCCCCAACAGAAAAACTATTAGATGATACACATCTAACTTAAAGACAGAAATAGGGGCCCTTTAATTTTCTCAACATCTTTGAGTAGAAGTTTCAAGATTCTTCATGATAAAGGGAAAATGCTTGTCACCATCAGTATGATGAAGCTATGAAATCTGAGGGGAATATTCAGTTTTGATTATCCTCAAAACAGTTTTTGAAATAACAAAAAGTATATTTTTATATGTTGTTCTCCAATCAATCCTCTTTTTCTATACTTAGACTTCTGACTCAAAGATGTAGTTTTTTTTGGTTTGTTTTTTGTTTTCTTTTTTAAAGATTTTATTTATTTAACAGAGAGAGAGGGAGAGAGTACAAGCAGGGGGAGCGGCAGGCAGAGGGAGAGGGAGAAGCAGGCCTCCCTGCTGAGCAGGGAGCCCGATGCGGGGCTCGATCCCAGGACCCTGGGATCATGACTCGAGCCAAAGGCAGACGCTCAACTGACTGAGCCACCCAGGTGCCCCAAGTTTTGTTTTTGTTTTTTGTTTTTTTGTTTAACAAGAATCAGTATGTAAAGCACTGGATCTTATTAATAAAATATATATCCATCAGGACCCATTTTTCAGCATATGCAAGGCAGTATGGCATTACTCAAGAACATTCTATTTAGTGAGACAATACGGACAATACATTACAACTTTTTAAGGATCCATAACTTGATTACCAACTTAAGAACTGTTAGAAATAACTACGGAGTGTATGTACACATTTGAGTTATTTAGTAATATTGTCTGATTACCTCTGGTAAATTTGTGGCAATTCACACTCCCATCTTTCTTGAATAAATGGTATCCTTACTCATTCTAATATTATCATTTGTGTACATAAATATACATAGAAATATATGTCACCTAATTTAGCATGTTGAAAATGACATCTGGTATTCTTTAATTGGGTTAGAATGTGTTTCCCTTGTGTTTTTTTCTTTTTATAATTGCTTTTTCATATTCTTTGGTTGATGTGTTGGATCAGAGTAACATAAAAACGGACACTTAAAAAATATACTTCAGGAGCCCCACATTGGGCATAGAGATGACTTTAAAAATAATAGTACTTTCATTAATAAAAAAAAAGTTAGTAGAATTACATGGAAGAGCACATTAAAAAAACTACTAGTTAATAGAACAATAGCTAAGTAAATATTAATAGCACTTCTGAATTAGAAATAAAAATCTGCTGAAACAACACTGGGAAACATTCATTAAGCTAACTTCATTTTTGACTCCTTAAATATTACTGTTTCAACTACATGGCTATATGTGGACAATTGCAGCCATGGAGGATTAGCCTTATTGTTTATGACAACTGTGAAAAAAAAATACTAAATGGACAAGGTAAAAGACAAAATAAGCATCATTTGTATCTGAAAAAATACCTTAAAATGATAAACTGAAAGTCCTATACTTAAAATAAAGTCCTTGGAAGAGGAAAAAGTCATAGGAAACATCTAATTTGCCACTATTCCCTGGAATATTTATTTGATGTTCTGAATTGGTAGTAAGTATCCAGAAATATTTCATTTTCCATTAAATCAAATTTTCCTTCTGATCAAGTATAGTACTAAATAGCATCCCCATATTCTGATTACATATTCAGCCTGCTGACTTAAGAACCAGAATATTTTTAAAAATATCTTTCCTTGGCTTTTTCTCACTGGAGTTTATTATTCTCTCCTCCATTTCTTTCTTTGTACATATTCTTGTCCTTGGCCTGGTTTCCTGGCAGTCTCCTTTTCCTTGCTTTTCCTCCTTTTGCCTCATGCCCAGGGTGAGATCATAGTCCTCCTGGAGCAAATTGTTAATGGTATTTAGATGTGGACTCTGGACAGAAACTTAAACTGAAAAAGTCTACCTTCTACAATTTATTTTCCATGACGAGTGCTTTGTTGTTCTATTTTTGTCGTTTCAGTGATCTATGATGATAAATAGGGTAATTGTGCTAAAATTACCACTCTTTGCAAGTACTCTCTATTTCACCTTCCCACCCACCTCTCTCATCAATGGCTTTTTTCCCACCACTCATGATGGGGTTCAGAGCACTACAAAACACATTATTTAGCTTCAAGGTTAGAGACTCAAAGTATGTTCGAGTCCCTGCCTTCAAATAATAATAAAAAAGTCACACCTTCAGTACAAGAGGTGGTCTTGCTTAGACTCCTATTTTTAATTAGGAAAAACATTTAAGAAAATTCTGCATGAAACCCTCTGTGGCAAACTACCTGTGGTGTCATAGGATCGATGTTTCGTGAGGTCCACCTTCAAAGACCCCACTGAAATAGGGGGTCAGCAGACAGCCCTGAAATATGTGAAGATTTTCATTGTATGCGAAATGTACCCTACACAGTGCCTGGAATACAGGAACACTTGATAAATGTTAATTCTTTATTTTCCTTTCTTCTTGATTCCTTCATTAAAAAGCTGTTCCAGAACACAGCAGACATTTAGTGTCTCCGAACTCTTCTATATGGTGTTCCTTCCTTCTGTAATGCCCATCTCCTTACCT
This sequence comes from Callorhinus ursinus, assembly GCF_003265705.2. Lineage (NCBI taxonomy): Eukaryota > Metazoa > Chordata > Mammalia > Carnivora > Otariidae > Callorhinus > Callorhinus ursinus. The sequence continues at coordinate 29,984,946 of NW_027397074.1, forward strand.
TCTGGTCACTGGCCTCCCCCACAGCCTCACCCTGGGTTTTTACTTGGTTAATTCTTTGTTGCTTTTCAAGAGCTATATGAAAGGCATCTCCTCAGAGATACCTCCCTCGATCCCCTCCCTCAGCCTGAGTTGGGCACCCCTACCAGGTATATCTGGTTGTTACTTTCCGACCACCTTTTACGTACTTCATTGTTGTCCTCATGGCTTTTCTGACTGCCTCCTAGGAGCCACTTGAGGATAGAGACCAAGTCCTTTAGTTTCTATGTCTCCATGTACCTTGGACCTAATTGATATTTAAAAATCTTATTGACTAAGCAGGTGGGGTGTGTATTAAGTGGAGGGCATGAAGAAGAGAGACTACTCCAGAGCTCTTTCTGAATTAGGATCCATAGTATTACTTGACATAAATCTACCTACACATATGTTCCTTGTATGTATAGATTCATTCTTTCAGACATTTGGAAATCGAAAGGTTAAATAGATTTTATTTTCATTCTTGGGGAGGGCATGGACAAAGATGATATAAGTGAAAACTATAAATTGAAAGAAATAAAAACAAAGGATAAAGATTAGCAGTATGCTTCAATGCAGCATTATTACAATGTCTTTGGCCTTTGAAACCATCTTTCTAGCTGATTGACTCCTGGAGACTTTAAACTCATGATCTCATGATACTGCTCAGCAGGATTCTTTTTTCAAAAGTGCTTTATAAATTAATTTGACATCCACTCTCAAAGTGCAGAAAACCTGAAATCAGGGATGAATAGTGGGCCCAGTTCCAAAGAGACAGGTTCTAATTTGGTCTGTAGTGCCTGGCCCTGGTGCCTTGTTAGTGGTTGTGGGTATTGTGCATAACTGCTTTATGAGAGAAATAAGACTGGGGTATCATTGAATTAATAAGACAAGAATAAAATTAGAAATGAAAGCTCTTCACTTTCCTAATTACTAATGGTAGAAAACCAAGTATAATAAATATACGCCAGGCTTTGATGAACCTTACTTACGATTAATTAACAGATTTTAATGGCCTGCCTTTAATTAACAGCTATTCCATTGATCCACCTAATTAAGGATCATGAAAGGAAAAGGGGCTCATCTTCACTTGGACTGAATTTCCCCTTGAATCATCTGAACTGCTCAAATGGCTGCTCAGAATGATGTTGGCTGTTTTATATGTGATGTTCAATATATGTACGTATATTCATGTGAGGCATGGCTATTGTGTATTTTTATTTCACTTTGGTGTGGGCGCTAGGTACAGATGAAGAAAATGGAAGGCTAACGGACAGTGATTTCAAACTGTAAATACTTCATCAAATGCCTGCAAAGGGTGGAATTTAATTACTCATAGCTATTGATCTAAAACCTATTTGACTTAGCAAATTCTTGCATTGGGTGTTGATTTCAGCATGAGGCACTATGAAGAAGACTGACATAATGTATTATAATTGGCGAGCGCTGGGATACCATGCATTAGGAATGTGCAGGATTTCTCAGTTCTGTGCTGTAATCCTGATTCAGAGAATTGTATTGCTAAGACCTCTTTTAACCTCAATGGAATGACTTAGAGAAGTATTAAAATAGAAAATAGTTCATTTGTGGTTCTCATTTCTATCTGTGATAGTCAGGGTCCTTGGTTTTTGCAAAGGGAATCTGGATGAGATGCTGCCTTGCCTGAAGAAAAGGGGCCAGAAGCTGGGCATGGAAACACCTCTGGAGCTGTCACCTGCTCTGGGGTGCTGATGATACTTGGTCAGGGACACCAGAGGTTCTGTTGTTATTTTACTTTGTGAAGATGGAACTCATGACATGTGAAATACTCGAAAGGTTTAAAGGCTATTCACACTTGATGGACAGCTATGAATGTCCATATCCACACCACAGACTTTCTTTCTTTCTTTCTTCCTTCCTTCCTTTCCTTCCTTTCCTTCCTTCCTTCCTTCCTTCATGTTAATCACCATACATTACATCATTAGTTTTTGATGTAGTGTTCCATGATTCATTGTTTGCGTATAACACCCAGTGCTCCATGCAGAACGTGCCCTCCTTAATACCCATCACCAGGCTAACCCATCCCCCACCCCCCTCCCCTCTAGAACCCTCAGTTTGTTTCTCAGAATCCGTTGTCTCTCATGGTTCGTCTCCCCCTCCGATTTCCCCCCCTTCATTCTTCCCTTCCTGCTATCTTCTTCTTCTTTTTTTAATATATAATGTATTACTTGTCTCAGAGGTACAGATCCGTGATTCATCAGTCTTGTACAATTCACAGCGCTCACCATAGCACATACCCTCCCCAATGTCTATCACCCAGCCACCCCCACCCCCCCCACCCCCCACCACTCCAGCAACCCTCAGTTTGTTTCCTGAGATTAAGAATTCCTCATATCAATGAGGTCATATGATACATGTCTTTCTCTGATTGACTTATTTCACTCAGCATAACACCCTCTGGTTCCATCCACGTCGTTGCAAGTGGCAAGATCTCATTCCTTTTGATGGCTGCATACTATTCCATGGTGTACATACACCACATCTTCTGTATCCAGTCATCCGTCGACGGACATCCTGGCTCTTCCCACAGGTGGCTATTGCACACCAAAGACCTTTTAGATAAGCTTCCATCCTTGCTTCTGTCCTCTTTCTCTTTCCCTCTTTGATTTTGTCTTTCCTTTTCCTATCCTGTGCTTGGTCCTATTACTTGATGCCATTGTGAAACTGTCTTAATATGCTGTATTAGAGGGAATGATAAGATGTCATAAGAGAACATGATATGCAAGCATTTTAGAAATTGACACCTATGGATGAGTTTAAAATTTTATACAGAAAACATCAAATAAAGTCAATAAAGTGTTATTACTCTTCCAGAGGTTTAAAGCTTACTTCTCTTAAAGTAAGTATTATCTCGGTGAAAGAAATAAATCATTCATTGCAGATGTTTCAGTTCTTCAGAAAACTTCATAGAGAACTGAAGTTTTGTATAATTGCCAATACCCCATTTGTTAATTTAAAGACCAGAGAAAGTGTTAGCCCAGCAGTTCCAACACAGTACAGAGTAGTAGTTCAACTTCTGCCTACACCCTTCAAAAGTACTTCAGTAAATGATATTGTCCACATTAAAAAAAAAAAAAAATCCCAGCGTACTTTGAATCAGTGGCAGGGAGTTTTTGATGGTAGATTTTAGTTCTAACATCTGATAAGTCAGTTAAAAGAAAATATAAGTGCCACCCCCATTAAAATAGAATATTGCCAATTTACATGGACAGCATGAAATTTAATACACTTTTAAATATACTGGGTTCTTACATTTTAAAGAGAGAACTTGGTAAACCATGAAAATAGGAGAACTTGCATTTTTTGTTCAAAAGCAAAAAACATGATCAACATGGACCATCTTAATTATGAATTTCTTTTCTGTGGTCAGGCTGTAGAATTACACAAAAACAATCTCAGGAATAAAACATTGTACAGTGTTCAAAATACTACTAGAAATACAATGCTTTCTGTGTACAAGGCTAGAAATTTCTCAAGACTCTACATAGCAACATTTGGTACTATATAAAATGTGAATAATGAGGAAATAGTCAACAGTTACATTTAAAAAATTGTTCCTTTTGATAATTTTTTCATTTTTAAAAAGATTTATTTGAGGGAAGCGGGGGGGAGAGCGCGCGTGCACACACACACGGAGAAGCAGGTTCCCTGCTGAGCAGGGAGCCCAATGAAGGGCTCAATCCCAGGATCCCAAGATCATGACCTGAGCCAAAGGTGGATGCTTAACCAACTGAGCCACCCAGGCACCCCCACTTTTTTCATTGATAAAAACTCACTTTCCTTCCTTAATCTAACAATTATCTCTATGGCCAGCATTGTTAACATGGTTCACAACTGAAAACTATGTATCTTAAATAATTACAAATGATTTTTTCTTCCCAGTTGCAGGGACTTGACAAAAATAGCAAATGTGTTTTGAGAAGCACACTCCATTTTCAGTTGACTGAGCAACTAAGTAGAACAAAGTTATTGGGTGGGGCCAGTGGTCACTAGGACTTGGGGTGCTGGCTCTGCCAGGGAGTGCCAGGCTATTTTATGCTCTAGGATGTCCTTGTGTCTTACGACCACACCCTCTAGACCATCATCCTCCAGGGAGGTGGGATGTGTCTGAGCTTAGAGCTCAGTCTCTGCCTTGACTCTTTTCCTCTCCTTTCTCCCTGGTGCAATTTTGAGAAGAATCATGTTTAAGCCTTGCTCTCCTTCCTCTTCCTTGCTGGCTCTACTGCTCCATCATGGTGAGCAGTCCAGGTCTTGGGGAACGGGAGTACTGCCTCTGCTCCTCTCTGGACTTTTGGACTTAGATTTCTGACAGCTGTCCCCCACACCAAGCCCACAGAAATTAATCTGTTTTGCTTTTTAAACTTACTTCTGGGCGGGGGGCGGGGGGGCGGGGACAAGGAGAGGGTAACAGCTGACTACACTTGGTAGTGCCTAACCGGAACAGCAAATCTTCCCTTTGTCTTTCTTGTTTGTTGTTCTTTGTGGGGGGGGGGGGATTTGGTAGGGATATGAATTTGGACATGGTTTCTGATCACCACTACCTTCTCCTAGAGCACTTTAGTTAATAACACACATCATCTGTTTTTACAGGGCCAGTGGTTAGAAATGTGGTTGACTCAGATGGCTCTTCCTTTGATCTTGAGTCCATTAAAATTGATGACAGCCAGAATCATGCTTCTCTAGACTTCAAAGCAATGATAAAATAATCCCTTTGACTTACAAGTCCTCTTGTCTCCTAGGAGATAAATGTGAATATTTCCCAGTCTTGTGAGAGTACATAGACGGTATCCCTCTTCAGGTGATCCCTAAGGTACAGCTTGAGAAAGATCCACTGTCTCTCCTGGGAAGTAGAGTGCCAAGACCCAAACAACCACCCCAGGCTGGGTTTTCTCGTATGTTAGCTTGTTGATCAGTTTTACTTTAGTGAACGTATTCATTTGTGCCAGCCAGTGCTTCACACACACTTAGTAGGGGGTGCCTTCCATGGTACACACTTTGGCCTGTCCCCTAATATGTACCTTTTATGCAACACAATTCAGGATGTTTTAGAACTATGAATATTGAAAGGTAAACATGAATTTGCCTAAGACTGATTTTCTGCAAGCTAGTTTCTTTTCTTTCAAGATTTATTCACTCATGGGCGGGGAGGGGCAGAGAGAGAGAGAGAATCTCCAGCAGACTCCCCGCTGAGTGCGGAGACCCAGGCTGCCTGATCTCGTGACCCTGAGCTGAAACCAAGAGTCTGATGCTCAGTGGAGCCAACCAGGTGCCCCTGAAAGCTAGTTTCTTAGAAAAAGGAATTGTCTTCTGCAAAACACCATAGAAACCAGTTACAGCTTCCTGCTGATAGCACTAGTCAGCCAGTAGACTTGGACCATAGCTCCTGCGTCATGCCAGGGTGGGCACTAGCATTTTCCCAAGCAGGATTCCGGGGCTGCTGAACCTTCTTGCAAGCTTCCTAAGCCTTGGTGCTGCAATTTGAATGCTTGGATGCCTCATCAGATGAAGGCCTCTTACTTATCCCCACATATACTGAGCTGCCAATTAGGACTGGAGGCAAAATTCCACCATGGGATACATTTCTTTTTATTCTTTTTATAAAGATTTTATTTACTTATTTGACAGAGACACAGCAAGAGGGGAAACACAAGCAGGGAGAGTGGGAGCGGGAGAAGCAGGGTTCCTGCCGAAGAGGGAGCCCGATGCGGGGCTTGATCCCAGGACCCTGGGATCATGACCTGAGCCAAAGGCAGATGCCTAACAACCAAGCCACCCAGGTGCCCCATGGGATACGTTTCTTAAATGCATCCCAGCATAACTGATATGGGAGGAGTTGGTTTTGGAGGGTCAGATGTCTGGCCATGTGAGGTGGTTGTGAACGTCCTCAGAGTGTGGTGGGGCAAGAGAGACTGGTGTCTCTGCTACTTATCCTGAATCCAGGAGCTTTCCCCAATGGACAGTGCTCTCGCAGGTTAGAAATATGCCCTGCCTAGCTGATTGCCTTGTTTCTACCATGTTTATCAGATTGCTTTACACCATTGGTGAACACGATGTTGCTGAGACCAACATGAATGCTGAATTGCTTCTTGAAAATGAGGCAATTTGTGCAATTCATTCTACAAATGGTTGAGTCTCTGACCACTCCGTGATACAGAATGTACTGGGATTTATTTTATAGTAATAACAGATCCTGCTTTCAGTCTTGGAGGGGAAATCAGACCTCTTCCTTAATAATGATAATGGAAAATAAATGTAAAAAAAAGTATAAAAGGTGTTATGGGAGTTATAGAGGGAAAAGAAATTACTTTTATTGGCAGTTCCTTGCAAGGGTTTTTGATGGCTTATAGGGATTGGTATAATTTAAGTGTTTAAAGACCAACTAAATGACATTCTACCTGGGAGTGGAAAGCAAAGGGGAATAAAGTGGAAAATGAGTTTGGTTGGAGTGGAATGCCTAAGGGAGGCATAGTGGTAAATCGACTTCGAAAGACAAGTATCAACACCGTACAAGGTCCTGGATGCCAGCCTAATAACTTGAATTTTACTGGAGTTACTCCCCAAGAGGATGAATCTGGCAGTGGTATGTAAAGGTTTTGGCATAAGAAGGGGTGTTACAAGGCTGACAGGATCTTCTCCTACCCCTTGGTTTGAATAGAGGAACGTAAAGATATAGATATCAAATCTACCATGCGTGGAAGGGTGTAGGAAGCATTATGGGTGAAACATGATATTACTAGGGCTGAGCTGAACATAGTAATGGCCATCATCAGAGCTGATGCAACATGGTGTATTGATATATGACACATAACCCTGTACCTTGGTAAGCTGTCTTCACTGTCCTTAGACCACTTGAATTTGTGGTTTTGAAATATTTTTTTTTTGAAACCTGTGTCAACAGACTTGTTTGAGATGCCTTACCAGCCCTAATACAAAGATGATAATTGCCTTTGCCATTTTACTTACTATTGTCAGTCTAATTGCCTCCAGAAAGGACTTAATAGGCTTAGTAAGACAAAACTGTTACTAAAGCCAGTGTAAAGGGTCAGTGAAAGTTGCCGTGATTCAGAACAGTATCTCTTTGTGTGTTCAGGTAGCCAAGACAAATGTTATGATAAATAATAAGCTTCAGTAGGAGATTGTTGGAGAAAACTTTTTGACACTGAGTGGTGTGAGAAACCTAACATTCATTATAGAAAAGACCTAGAACAAAAATGGGCACTGTCGTTAATGACTTTGGCAGAAGGTAAATCGTTCCTTCTATAGTCACTTCATGTAATTGTTAACCAAAATCAGAAAAGTGAATTACAATTCTGTTAAGCCATGTCTGTGATAAATTATAGTAATGAGTCCATAGTAATTCTCTGATAGAATATGGTAAATGAACGAAACTTACAGATACTTGCAATACATCTCAAAATGTTTTCTTCACCATCCTTTGTAATGCTTGTTAAAAACATGGACTTTCGTCCTACTGAATGAGCATCTCTGGAACCTGAGAAAAACACATTTTCAATATGATGCCTGGGTGCGTGAGCACGTCTGTGTGTGTGTGTGTGTGTGTGTGTGTGTGTGTGTGTGTGTGTGTGT
>NW_027397074.1:29992593-30012004 GCF_003265705.2 Callorhinus ursinus
TGTGTGTGTGTGTGTGTGTGTGTGTGTGTGTGTGTGTGTGTGTGTGTGTATTTTAAGCACCACCGATTCTGAGAAACAACTGAATAGCTTGTCTCTTCGTGTCCCTGGAATGTGTATTTTCTTAATTGAGGTTTTGACAGAAACAAGAATCAGTAGCTTCCTCAAAAGTTGATAAGTTTCTGAAATTGAGGAACTCTTTCTTTTTTACTGAGAGTTGTTGATCTATATGCTTAGGGTGGCAAAACTCCCTTTGTGTTAGGAAGCACTTGCCTTGTATGCTTGTGGTGAGGGCAGGGAGCTGGGGGGGGACACTATCTTTCTACAACCAGCTGGTGGCTTCTGGGGGATTTCCTACCATGAGCAACATCCTAGGCTTAACAACAAGGGATGATATAGAAATAAAGTTTTGCCTTACCACCTACATGTGCAAATCTTAATTAATAAAGGTGTCAGAGTGGGGCACCTGGCTGTTTCTGTCTGTAGAACCTGCAACTCTTGATCTCAGGGTTGTCAGTTCAAGCCCCACACTAGGTGTAGAGATACCTTTTTTTTTTTTTTAAAGATTTTTTTAAAAGTAATCACAGTGAAGAAAGGAGAAAATGTAACCTAGATTATTTGAAAGAAAAGTTTACATCTGATACACTTGTTAGACAAGTAATAGCAGTTGATAAAGTGGGCAACCTCATGCACACATTACGAATTCCTTATAAAAAATGTAGATAAATAAAGGAACAGTGAAATTTGCATACAGAAGGGTTTGCCTCTACTTGTAGCTTCTCATTAGAGAATACTGCCCTACTTTCCTACCATGGGTAGCACTGTCCAACCTGGCAGCATTTTTGTATGAAACCAAAGAGCTTGCAGTCTGGGCTGGATTCCCTGCTGTCTGCATTGAAAAGTTACCGGCTTTCCAGAAGAGTTGAGGGCATTAGATCCCCCCCGGCCCTGGAAACCACATTATGGTATCCGAGATCAGCTTTAACTTGTTTGTGGCTGAGAAAGAACAAGATTTCCTTACCCCATCCTGGATTTTGGACAAGAGACATTTAGGTGCCCAAAGGCTGGTATTTTCTGTTACAATATGGGGCAATATTTAGCTTTGCTAATTTTATTTGGGTCAAGTTGATGTCTCCCATGTTCAGACACTGCTCATGATCAGAATTTCTTTGGATACAAATGTACTAAAATTTCTGGTAAAATTGAGCTCTGATTTGATCTGTTTAGTGAGTATGAATACAAAGATAATTTGCTGTTGTTTAGCAAAAGAATATGACTAACAGGTCACACACCATGATTTAAATGAGCATAGGGCACAAGCAATTTGTATCTAATAACTGATTTCATCAAAAACTTGAAGGTGATATGGCTACATTCTGTTTCTCTAGGTGTAACATGAAAGAGATACTGTAGCATTTAAAATAAACGCTGAAGTTGCAGTGAGCAATTAGTAGGCATGAGTGGTATCAGGCTAAATAAATGTGATGAAATAGCATTTTTCTTTCATAGGTTATACTCTTATCGGGTAGCCCGCCTCTCTTATCAGTCACCAGCAATAGCATGGAAGTCATTTTTACATTCTTCTTGGAGTGATGCAATATTCCTTTCTTTTCCCTGAGCATGATGGGAGCTGTCATTTATTTTCTAAGGTATTAATTCTAAAGCCCTCTTGACTGCTCACATCTTTTTATGTTGAGGACAGAGGTTTAAAATTCATGGACCCTGACTTAAGGCTGCACTGTATCTATTTTAAAGTTTAAATTAATGTTGCGGTCATTTATCATCTGTTAAGTTTTTATTGTCAAGCCCAAAGAAATTAAGCCTTAGATGAGACAGAAAAGCTGGATGTAAGTAGTAGAATCAGTTAACAATTTAACAAGCCTATTTTAAGGTAGAATAGATTGAATTTCAGGCCAGATAGCCCACAGCAGGCACTTGGACCAGTGGGAAAAGGCTTTTTGCTTATGGCATTTTTCAGGAGTCTAAGTGATTTTCCTTATGTTAACGGACTCGATTCTCCCGAGAATAAAAAAAGGCAATAAAATTGACCTTGAAGAACAAAGCCTAGGATGGTTAAGGGTCCCGGTGGACAAATTTGGAGTGATGAGCTCAGAGCCTATGAGTTGGACCTGGCCTACAACCTCTTACCTGCCTGATCTTGAAGGAAGTTCTTTGATTATTTACCCTTTCTAAGTTGCCATTCCTTCATTGGTAAATTGAAGGCTGTGAAGAGGAAATTAGATGTTACATGTACATTTGTAAGTAAAGGACTTGGATTCACAGTGAGGGAAAGCATGGAATTAGTGGCTCACATTACCAAGTGCAAGAAGGAGAAAGTGGAGCTGGTCTCAGGAAGCACTGGAAGTAAAGACCACCTAGATGCCCAACTCCTACCAGACTCCCACTTTCCGTCTCCTATCCCTGCTTCTCTTGGTGTATGTGTCTCCATGAGGTGAAGGTTACAACAGGAATTCCGAAGGATCACTTTTTTAGTTCTGCTATTAAAGAGCATAAAGCTTCCTTCAGTTTCCAAATTGGAAATGACTAGAATGTTCCAATTACTTGGGCCCTTTGCCAATTTCTGGCCTGTTTTCTTTTCTATTTTATGTATTTTAGTAGGGTTGATACATAATGTTAAAAGAGTGATTCAACATCTCTATGTTATGCTGTGCTTACTACAAGTACAACTACCATTTGTCACCATTTACTGCATTCTGCATACTATTACCTTTTATTCCTATGACTTATTCCATAACTGGAAGCCTCCATCTCCTATTTGCCTTCACCCATTTTGCCCATCCCTCTACCTCACTTCGTCCTGGCAACCATCAGTTCTTTCCCTATTTATAGGTCAGGTTCTGCTTTTGGTTTGTTTATTTTTTTTTTAATTTTTTAATTTTTAGACATAGAATGGAAGGATACATTATTTGTCTTTCTGAGTCTTATTTCATTTAGCACAGTATCCTCTAAGTCCATCCATGTTGTCACGAATGGTATAATCTCATCCTTTTCATGGCAGTGTAACAGTCTGTCATCTATATATGTATATGTATATATATCTATACACACAAACACACACACTGCATCTTCTCTATTTAACTATCGATGGACACTTATGGAAGCAACCTGTCTTGGCTATTATAAACAATACTGCAATAAATATAGGGGCGTATGTATCTTTTCAAATCAGTATTTTTGTTTTCTTTGGGTAAATACCTGGCAGTGGAATAACTGGATCATATGGTAGTTCAATTTTTAATTGTTTGAGGAAAATATTCAGAAATACTGTTTTCCACAGTGGCTATACCAGTTTGCATTCCCGGCAAGCCTGCGCAGGTTCCTTTTTCTTCACATTCTCACCGACACTTGTTACTTCTTTCCCTTTGGCCGACTCGTTTTCTTTTTGTGTGTGGTGAGGTGCACTAGCAAGTTTGGCCCAACCTAGCTCAATAACTGGGCCTTTCTCTAGGATCTCAGAGTTCTAAGACTGGCATGCCAACCACAAACACAATTAGAAAAGCATTTTCCAAAAAACTGTCAGGGAGGGCTTGAGCTGAAGTTGGGTGGGAGCGACCCAGTACTAACTGGCACAGAAGGTAAAGGGCTAGTGCCTGGCCTGTGGGAGGCACTCCGTGCAGGAGGGGCTTATTCTGTAACTTTGTTGTTACTGTTGTTAGTAGTAGAATTGTTTCTCTGTCCTTTCTGAGATGTATCTAGTGTTCTTTCCGCCACAGCCTTCTGATCCAAGGAAAATTGACCTCTAACAACAGGTAAAACTGCCAAGTAGGTAAACCGTCTTCAACCTCTCTTTTTTGCCAACGGTCACTCACCTGGGCCTGCCTGCCTTCCAGTATCTCACACTTCAAAATTACTTCTCTCACTGTCAGAGTTGATAAAACCACTCTTATTTATGTATTTAAAGATTTTATTTATTTATTTGAGAGGAGAGCAGCAGCAGGTGGAGAGCCAGAGGGAGAAGCAGACTCCCTGCTGAGCAGGGAGCCTGATGCGGGGCTCGATCCCAGGACCCAGAGATCATGACCTGAGCTGATGGCAGACGCTTATCGACTGAGCCACCCAGGTGCCCTAAAACCACTCATATTTGAATACGACTGATCCCACTAGCCCTCAATAAGATAATTTTCTACTCTAAAGAGTAGTTGATAAATCCTGATGACTCTGAGGGTATATTTCTGAACTTGAAATGTCACCAGTGGGCATGGTGATTGTACATGTCTTTTGCCTGCATGACACACTGCCTCCTCCCCACAAAATGGACATTGTCACACCCCACATTTTGGCCTTTGTTCCCCCAAATCCCCCTTTACCATATCCTCACAGGAGATCAGTAACTCATTTTCTCAAAGATAAGCACACAGTGACACTGGAAATGTATCTTTTCATTGAGACTGAACGATAAGTCATATAGAAATGATGTATATTAAATCCAAACTGCCTATGAATAAGGTAGTAATAGAAATGAATTTCCAAACCTCATACTGGGAGAAGTGGAAACCAAAGCAAACCCTGCTTTTCCCCATAGATGTTTGCATACTCCGTTGTAGGTGCTCTCACACTTCAGGGGATACAAAGAGTTGGCAACTCTGGATTCATTCTTAAGGAGATAATCTTAAGAGAGGAAGATGAAATACTGCATAGACAAAGCGAGAGAACACTGGAAAAGAGGGAGACTATGGTGAGGGAAGGCTTTATTTAAGAAAATGTCAGCTATGAACCAATTGTGAAGACTAGGAAATTTGTCATAGCTAAGAAAACTCCAAAACAGGCTCCTTTATGTATTGAAAATTCAACAGATGAACATTGGACTTCTGTACTAGGTAACATTTTTTTTTTTTTTAACCTATACAAATTGCCAGGGGTGTCTTCCTTTCTCCAACTTATCAGTACTTCTCCACTGCTTTTTAAAATTTCCCCATACTCCTAACTTGCTAACTTCAAGTAAGCTGAGTCACTGATCCCCAGCAAGGATATATCTACTAAAATCTCAGAAGGTTACCTGAAACAAGATACTCATTTAAATGCTCAACTATCTCATAGACTCTCAGAGGCTTCTGATAGCACTCTAAAAACGTCTTGTGGAATGAGCAAAACCTGCTTGCAGGTCAAAAGCTCTTCTAAACTTGTATTACTTTCAACTGAAGATTAGATTATTGAACAGCAGCTAACCTCTAGGCTCCTAGGTGTGGCTGGAGATAAAATTGAACCCACAAGAAAATCAACAAGATAATGGACTCCAATTGAACATGCGTATTTATCAAGTGCTCTTTTTAATGAAATCACCACTGTGTTAGGTCTAGAGAAGATCAGCCCTGACAGGGGAAGGTTTGAGGCCCCCGAGAACAAGGGCAGCCAAGCCTTATTTCCATGACATTTTTCCATGTCTGCTGTGCTTGGCCGGGTCCTCTGCCTACAACATTTGGTACCGCTATCCCGTTTACTTGGTGGTTTTTTTGAGTTGTGCTCTTCTGGTGGTTTTCTTTGATAGGTGTTAATTTCTCTGCCTAAATAGAGACTATAAGAGAACCAGTTAGGAATGCAGCAAAGAAATGCCATTCTTTATCTCAGGAAACTGGATCCTTTGAAAAAGATTTAAATGGGCTCATTTGTGCATTCACAAGGAGGGAGAGAGTAGGGGGGTTTGTCAGTGTTGAGGAATGAAAACAGAATCCTTTTTCTTCCATGTGGTTACGGTCGGTCATCAGGTTTGTAATCCTTGATGTTTCTGTAGAACCCTACATTTTCAAATCACATTCATAAATATTCTTATTTGATCCCATTCCCATTTGATGTCTTACTCTTTTTTTTCTTTCTTAGGAAGGAAAGGGAGGAAGTAGTAGAATATAGATTAAATAATTAAAAAAAAAAAGTGCTTTGTAGTTTCTTTGACAGAAGAAAGTCTTCCAGACATGAGGACAGTGGATTTGCCTCAGAAGACTCCACTGCAGTCCAGCATCAAAGACTTTAATAACTCACATCAAAAAAATAATTTGATTCAGCTGCTTGCTGGTATCAAATGAATATATTAGAGGTTGATATGATGGATTCAGTTTATTGAAGACTTCCTGAAAGACTCTGTAAAGTACATTCATACCCCATTTGCAAAGCTTCCTGAACAGAAACATGTTTATGGGTAATGTGTTCTAGTTCACATCCTCCGAGCCAACATTATAACTCTTGAATTTATGTGGTTTTTATAGAGAGGCTCAGGAATTGAACATATAGCTTTGTTTTTTTTCCTCCTACTACTTGTGAAAGAGTCCTAATGGTGATGGTGAACTTGCCGTAGGTAATGTGCTCTTTACAGTGAGGAAGTGGAACAGGGATCAATATTCTACTGTGTTGCTGATGAGAAAATGAGTTGATTAGCTTACAACTGCATATGATTGTAGGTAAAAGAAGGGAAAGAGATTTCTAGGTATATTGACTTAATGGGTTTTTATTGACTTAATGGTCTTTTCTTCAACTTTAGAATGGAGGTGGATTTGGAAAGACACGCTATATTTGAACATAAATAGCAGGGCACAGCAGAAAAGAGCTTAAATGCACAGAGAAGAAAAGAGAGTGTCATTTTAATGAAGTCATTAAACTTTTTACATCTTGCTTTCCTTGTATATAGAATAAGAGCACTTTCATGCTAAAAATTTTTAGCAGTTCTTATCTTTTTTACTGCTAAGTCCCAAGTACAGAAAGGCTAATTTTAGAATAAGAGGAAAGGCTTCAGTGGCAATGATCCTAGATTGAATTAAAAAGAGATGTGTGGGGGGGGATGGGAGTAGGGGTGGGGGCAAGCTGAAGCAAAAACCATTGCAGAAAGGGCTCTCAATAGATGGATGTTTAAGGTTCCCTGGGTAATAACTTGCTTGACGATATACCACATTGAATCCATAGAGAGAACAAAATAAAGATGGATTTATCTGTGTCTGCATTATACTAATGCCAACATAGTTTGTTGAGGATTAATACCATTATGACAGGCATCTAATATACATGACTATATATAATGATCTGTAAAGCTCTCTCTCCTTCCTTCTCTCATTAGATTTGGTTGATTTTTGATAATGATATATATATTTTGAAGATATATCATCATTGTATTATCAAAATGAACCAAATTATACTAGGTGGCAAAACATGTTATTCCTAGTTGTCATTTTGGATTTTATTCAAAATCAAAAATAAACAAAATAACAAAAACAAAACCCTCAGGTACCAAAAAGAAAAAAAAATAAAGCATGAGGTAGTGAGATTCATGAAATGGACATTGCATGCCAATATCTGTAACAAATACAGTTTTTTTTTTAAAGAATTTATTTATTTGAGAGAGAGAGAATGAGAGATAGAAAGCACGAGAGGGTCAGAGGGAGAAGCAGACTCCCTGCTGAGCAGGAAGCCCGATGTGGGACTCGATCCCGGGACTCCAGGATCATGACCTGAGCCGAAGGCAGTTGCTTAACCAACTGAGCCACCCAGGTGCCCCTGTAACAAATACAGTTTTAAAATATGTGACAGCAAATGTTTCTTTTTAAACATTTTACATTGTTGACAATGTGAAATAGTAATTAAGTATTTTCCTTCTAAAAAAAACCAAAAAACCAAAAAAAAAAAAAAAAACTCTGGCCAGGGTTTTCTGAAATGTAGATATGATTAATTCTTCAGTTTTCTTACTATTTATTGTGTATGTAGAACTACAGTGCCATGTTGATCTCCATCAGTAGAACTTAAATTTGAAGACCATCTGTGCAATAGACCAGTGGGCTAATTGCTGATGTGTGTGGTCTAGTGCTGCAAGAATATTGTTCCTGCATGTGTCAGGAGTTACATGATCAGGGACACCTGGGTGGCTCAGTTGGTTCAGTGACTGCCTTGGGCTCAAGTCATGATCCTGGAGTCCTGGAATCAAGTTCCACATCAGGCTCCCTGCCCGGCAGGGAGTCTACTTCTCCCTCTGACCTCCCCCTGACCATGTTCTCTCTCTCTCTCTCTCTCTCTCTCTCTCTCTCTCTCTCTCTCTCTCTCAGATAAATAAATAAAATCTTAAAAAAAAAAAGTTACATATCAGAACATTGTAAAGTAACCTGAAAATACAGGTGCACATAATTTTATCTTTATTTTTATAAAAGATTTTATGTATTTGAGAGAGAGAGAGAGAGAGAGAGAGAGAACACAACCCAGGGGGTGGGTGAGGGGCAGAGAGAGAGGGAGAAGCAGACTCCCTGCTCAGCAGAGAGCCCAACTCAGGGCTCCATCCCAGGACCCTGAGATCATGAACTGAGCCGAAGGCAGACACTTAACCGACTGAGCCACCCAGGTGCCCAAATTTTAAATGAAGATATACTTAACACAAGGTAAAAATGTAAGACACCATAAGTTATACATACTTATACATGAATTTAGTTTGGGGATCCAATCAAAATGCTTTCTCCAAACTTCGAGTTTGTAGCAGATTTGTTTGCCTTCAGATTTTCTCAACAAATAGTCCTCAATATATATAGAACATAGGAATATAGGAATATTGGAAAATATGTAGAATGTAGAAAAGGGAGATAATAGTCTACATACACATATACTCAGCAGTACAATATTTAGTATAAAGATGTAGAGAATATTCTTGTAAAGTAGCTATCCACTATGTGAATGTTGGACACCAGGGGAGATTTCTTAATTAAAAAAAAGAAAAAAGGCAAATTCAGAGTGAAAAGCTAAGACAGTCATTTGCTGTACTTGGAGTTGAGTGCTGGTATTGAGAAGCATGGCTAGGTCTATCAGATGAGTTGTCTCATACACCCTGATGAACTTAGATTAAAAGTGGGATTGTATCTGCACACAAATCAAAAAATGTTATTTTTGAAGATGAATATTCCACTTGTGAAAGAGAAAAGGATAGAGCCCTTTTTTTTTTTTTTTGAGAAAAAGATAGCTTTAAATGTAGGTCATCAAACTCCCTCCTTTCTCCACCAAAGCCTGCAAGACAAATCTAAATGATTCAAAGAAATAAACAAATGGTCAAACCCCCAATTAGTAGATGAAAAAAAATTCTGTGAATATTGATTTCTAAATTTTCATGTCACATAGATTTCTCTTGTTTTGGCTAATTCTGTCCAGAATTTAATTCATGTAACATAGGTGTACAGATTTCATATTTCTAAAAATTTTTAGTATTCTGGACCACAAAAATTTAATCAATGAAATGGAGGCAACAATCTCCAAGGCTGATATTGGTCATAAAAAATATATCAGTTCTCTGGCACCAGATACACAGCTGTCTAAATTTTATGTTAAGTAAAGTGGAATCATACTTAATTTACCATCTCTTCTCCTTTTATGCAAAAGTTTTCTTCTAGATGAGCACCCCTTGCAGATTTTTATATTAAATTTTAATTTGGACAGATACCATTTTACCAGAAAAACCTGTATTAAAACTATTATTTCTTACATAGCAAGTCAGTGAAAAAGTTAAAAGTCTGAAAACAATTTTTTTTTTAAGTAGACTCCATGCCCAGCACAGAGCCCAACACGGGACTTGAGCTCAGGACCCTGATATTAAGACCTGAGTTGAGATCAAAAGTCGGACCTTAACTGACTGAGCCATGCAGGTGCCCCAGTCTAACAACAAGTTTTGAGTGTGTGGAGCAAAAGTAACTCTCATACACTTTAGGTAGAAAGCTGAATAGTTAGTTTACCTTTGGAGTGAAATTGGACCATATTTACCAGAGTTGAAGACAAACACACTCAGTGGTCCAACCTATACCATTTATGGGCTCTAGTGAAACATTCATAAAAGAAAATTGAAGATAAATATGAGCTTTTATAGCACCATTTTGATGGTAAATATTGGAACCAACCTAGATACAGGTATGTATGTACACACATACACACACACATACACACTGCAATACCGTTTAGTAGTGAAAATAAATCAACCACAGCCATATAGATTAATATAAATGACCCTCAGAAGCATAATTTTGAAATGAAAAATTTAAAAAGCTGCAAAAGAATACAGGCGATAGGACATTTATATAAGCTAAAAGTTGCAAAAGAAAGCAGTTTTTTTAGTGTTACATAAGTGTTATTAAGGCATGGGAATTGTAAATCATAATTTCATAATAGTAGTTAGAGGTAGGATGGGGACATTGAAAGGATCAGCCCCGTGGAAATGTTTCCACAAGCTTTGAAGCATTTTGGCAGTATTGCGTTGCTTAAGCAAAGGTGTGGGTACGTGAGTACTTGTTGCTTTTTTAGTATATTTTTTCAGATATTCTAAAAACTAATTGTTTTAAGAAATTGAAATGAGAATGATACATAAAAGATTGGTCAATACATGTAAATATGTTTCCTTAGAGGTTAGTGACTATATTAAATTTCTAACACTAATTTAAAAAAAATAGGGCTGGTGAGGAGAGAAGGGGGCACAAGACTGAATAGAAGACACCCTAAATTGCTGATAGTAGTTTTTCTTTCAGGAAAGAGAGTCGGGGCTTTAAGGTAATGTAAATGGATTCTCCTGTACTGTTTGCTAGAACTATGAATTATGTAATTATTTTACAATAATACATTCCTGTATCCTATAAATAAATGACAAGAGGATAAAAGGAAGATAGAATCTTTGCTATTTAAATACATTTCTTTTTCTCAGACATTCCTGACCTTTTAAATAGTCAGGTAAAACAGTTCTAGAAATGAATTTTCTTTTAAGAAGATGTGCAATTTCAAATATGATTTTTTTTTTCAAATTAAAAGCTTCATATTTTGGTGTGATGAATAAAACATTTTGAAATAAAGGACGAATTTTAAGCCTTTACTACATTTTAGAGAATTTGTAGTCTTTGAATTACCTTAAATTATCATAAAGGAAGCATTTCCTTGATCTTTGCATTGATGAGATTTGATTCACAAAGTGCTGCTAAATTTTCTTAAAAAAATAGAAATGGTTATTGACACTCTTTATATTGAATTGTTATATTAAATTTTGAAATACCCACATTGCTGTCTAAATCATGTAAATAGAATCAAGAATATAAATAGAAGAGTATGTTACTTATTGTTAAAACTTAAGGTGCATTTTTAAATTTATTTTAAGATTTATTTATTGGAGTGTGAGCGAGCATGGGGTGAGGTTGGGGGGGAGGGGCAAAGAGAGAATCTTGAGCAGACTCTATGCTAAGCACAGAGCTTGACGTGGGGCTCGATCTCACGGCGCTGAGATCACAACCTGAGCCCAAACCAAGCACTGGACACTGAGCCGATTGAGCTGTCCAAGCACTCCAAGTTGCATTTTAAAAAGAATGACTTAACTTAAGTCCTGTTTTAAGTGAAAATAATCCCAAAACAGAACATTTCAAAATGTTACAAGTCACGGGCGCCTGGGTGGCTCAGTTGGGGGCGCCTGGGTGGCTCAGTTGGTTAAGTGACTGCCTTCGGCTCAGGTCATGATCCTGGAGTCCCGGGATCGAGCCCCGCATCGGGCTCCCCGCTCAGTGGGGAGTCTGCTTCTCCCTCTGACCCTCTTCCCTCTCGTGCTCTCTATCTCTCATTCTCTCTCTCTCAAATAAATAAATAAAATTAAAAAAAAAAATGTTACAAGTCACATTATTGGATAATCCTGTTTTGAATTCAATATGTATTTTAGAATAGGTGAAGTAATAAGATTTGGAATGTTTTCACTACCCACATTTTCAGAAAAAAATATGAAAACTGTATATCAAAACTAGATGGGTATTATAACCTGTCTCTTGAGCTTCAGAACCATATACACACCTAAGTCACTGCTGCTAATGAGCAGTAACAAATCTAAGCCTAAAAGGTCAGTAAATTTCTTATAGGTCCATGGACTGCATAGAAATGTACAGACTTGGGAAACTAAGCAAAGCAAGGGAAGGCTGATGACAGCTCCTTTCTCTCCTTAGATTCTGTTGGGGTCGAGTGAGGACTGTGGGGAAGGGTGACTAGTGCTCCTCAAATCATTCTTGATGGTTTTCCAATTCCTTCTCCAGTCCACATGCCCACTGCAGGGAACATCCCTCCCACTCATGTGTGTTTTAAGCCCATTTAGGGCTCTGGGGACACCCCTTTCCAAAGTGCCTGGAGTCCCTGCTCTTAGAAAATCAATAGTAGGGTAAGATTGTAATCTTGGTTCGGCAAAATCTGCTTTTCTGTGTTACAGGAGAAAGGAGGGCAGATCTTTTTTTTGGAAATGAGATAGAATTCAGTATTCTGCCCGCATTATGCCCATTTTTAGTTACTACCGTATAACACTGGATAACTTCACTGAATGTCTCAAACAACTCAACAGTACGATGCACCAATTTAAACTACCTCTCCAAACAAGTATTTCAGTTTTGTTTACTCTTCTGGAATAGTCTAGCCTAAGCCATTGTCTTTGACTAGGGTGAGCATTACTTTTAACTTTGGTTCTTTCTCTGTCCGTATGTTGTCAATTACACGTTCTCTCTGAATCCAGATGTTGTCTTCTAAATATCTCTTCAATCTGTCCAACCCACTGCACGGCCCTCAGTCAGGGTACCAACATTCTTCGCTTCAAACACCTCATCATTCATTTCCTTCCTTAGAGTCTTACTTCTGTGACCCAAGCTCTACCTCACAGATTTTGCCCAGATAAAAATTTGAAGATATAATGCCTTTACTTAAAACCTGAAAACTCTTAGGATGAAACCTAAACTCTTTAACATGGTTTAGAAGGCTCTGGATATTTTGTCTGACTCCTCATTCCTTACTTGCCAATTATTTGTCCAAATCTGACTCACCATTCAAGGCTTAAAATTTGCTAATTTTTCAGTGATATATTTGCTCACCCTTAAACTGGGCTTGGGACTTCCCTGTGTATTCCAGGAATGCCGTTTGCTCTTCTCTGATGATACTCGTCCAAAATTCTGTGATGGTGCAGACCACGTTCGTGCCCTGTTCACGAATGTAACCTAGGTACACAAGGTAGATGTCAATATATGTTGGCTAAAATAATAAAGGAATGATTTGGCACAGTTACTTGTCCAGTCCTCTGTTGCTGAAATCTCCTCCGTGAACCTTAATATAATCTAGTCATGCTGAATTTATTTTTAGTTTTCTAAAATCATGTCTTCTCTTGTCTCTGTTTCTTCATGCTTGCTTTCCTCTTACCAAGGGACTTGAATTCTGCCTGTTCCTAGAATATCTACTAGTTTTCTTATTCTGGCATTTAGGCCGTATGGTAAGTTCTAATACGTAAGTCTCCACCTTTCACAAGTTTATCCTCTATGTGCAGAGGAACTGTGTTTTCCTTTTTAAGTCTTCACCATCTAGCAGAGTACCAGCCTGTAATGGGTGCCTCGTTGACATTTTTCACTGCAATAAATGAAAGGAGGAGGAAAATATTGGAGGGAATGCCTGTGAGATTAAAAAGTATAATGAAAAATATCTACAATGGGGTGAAAATAATGAAAGATCTATCCAGGAAAAGTCTGGAAGGAAAAGCTGTAAAATGTCAGCATGACTGGGTATAAGTGATAGGACTCGGCTTTTTTGTTTGTTTTTCTCCCTACCTGAATTTCTAAAGTGTATTTAATGGACATCATTAGTTTTAAAATATAGCAAAATATTTCGAAAACTTGAAAAAAACCCATAACATTAGCATTACTGGGGAATGCACCTATATCTTTGGAATGTGTTGATGGTTTCTATGAATGTACACATATTTATAATCAACTTTGTCCTCCTTGTTAAAAAGGAGGACATCCCAGAGTTATGTGGAAACACATGATCGGAAATCAAATTCTACATTTGGATACTGGAATTTCATTTTCTTTTTCTGCTAGGTGCATGGGTTTAAGAAGATTATATCTGTTCTTTACTTGTATGAACAGGCAGAGTTAGACAACAAACAACCCCTTTGTCAAACGGTAAGGTATAAACACACGAAATTGCACAAGGAGAACTGACTCCCCTTCGGGCTGATCCATATACTTAATGAAGGACACGTGCAAACTTGGCTAGGAGCTCGACAAGTCTGTACAGTTCCTGCTCTCTGAAACTGACTTAAGCTATCTTTGTGTAACTTTGATAGTTACTTGCCTGTGGGTTCTTTTAAGAACAATCTGAGAATAAGACTCATCTACTCATGTACAATCCACCAAAACCTTGACATCACAAGAACTTCGAGGCTGTCCTCTTTTATCCTTGCATGGATATGCCAAGAGTCAGAGTGGCCTTATCTGCTCAGGAACACAGATAATGTCAATGAGATACGAAGATCCAGATAAAAGTTTGCCAGGCTGTTAATACGATGTGTCTGCTTCCCAGCGCAGTGGAATATTTTTAGAAATATGGTTATAAGAATATCAACTAGTATGTAAGTTCTTACAGGCTTGGGATCCAAGATAGACAAAATTAAATGTAGTGTTGGGTACCTTGTTCTCTTGGGTGTTTATAACGCAGTACAAATGATTGGTCAAGATCCAGATCTGTCTCTTTCTCTGGACTGTATCTTGGACTGGATTGAGTTGGTTAAGCACAAGGCAAAGAAAACATTCTTCTCTTTTAAAAAGTTAGCATTTAGAATGACATGCAGCCATCACTGCTTATTTACAAACATAAAGGGCTACTTTCCAAAAGGACAGTTTTTAAACACTTTAAATATTCAAAATGAATTCCTTATCCAGTAAAAGAAGGCTGAAGTTTAAGTGAGCTTAGAAAGGAATGTGGCATTTTAAGCAGGTATATTGCTGCTTTTATGATTTAGTCTTTAGATAGAATGTTGGTCATAATAGAAAAAAAAAAAAACCCACCTTGGAATTTAATTAGAAAAAGTAATTGAGTTCTAGTCCTCCCCGCAATTTGAACTTGGGCAAGTAACTTAATGCAGATTTCATTGTTTTCACCTTTACAATGGAAATGAAACCTCTTCTCCCCACCTTTTAAAGGATGGTTGTAAGGACAAGTGAATTAATGCAGTAGAAAGCGCTTGGCAAATAGTTAAACACCGTATAAATTTCAAGGCAGGCATGATGTTATATAAACAACAGCTTGTTTTGTCTTTTTCATCTGGATTTGTTTGCTTTGTCAGGTTGATCTGGTCCAAGCAATAATTAACCTAGATCTTGAAAAGAAAATTCCATTTGGGATAAGAACCACAAAACCTGAATGCAGATGTATTGCAAGACTTTAGTGGTCAGAAATACTTGACAGCTGGGTAGTTCGAAGACATTTATGCCCTCTTCTTGGCCACTGCCAGAAACGGGTTGCCTTAGATCCCTTCTTTAGCCCCCATCTTTGAATGAAAGGCATATTAAGATATTTTATTTTGGAATTCTATGTTTATCTTGTCTAGATATCAAACAGCCTTGTAAAAATGGCTTGCATCATTTACTGTTTTACATGTTTTTGAAAGATAGGTGGATCGGTAGACCTTGAACCTTAAGAATATCCTATATGTATGCAGATGTTACATCCTTCTTACCAATAAGAAAACCCAGATCCATGTTAACAAAATGACTTCTCTAAAATCACAAGTCAGTTGTTTGTGGGGCAAGGTGAAGGGAGATTAGAATCAAAAGACGTAAATAGGAATATTTCTTATTCCACATAACATTGCAGTTCTATAATGTTAGTTTATTTTCACACACTTCTACCATAGCTGTACCCTCTACGTGCCTTCTCAAAGGCCTGCTAATCAGTAGCTCCAACATTACCTCCTCAGAGATGGATTCTCTTATGTAGTTAGGTGCTCCTCCTACATACACTCCTAACAAAGCCCTGATCATATTCTGTTGTTTGTTGGATTTCTTCTGCTTCACCAACCGGTCTGTTGAAGGTCTTGATCATTCACAGAACAAAGTGCATAGTGGATAAAAGGCTGAACTTTTTATTTTACGAGAATCAGTGCGGATCTAGCTGATTCTCAAGACCTACTAGAGTTTTTACTAAATCATACCTTGTTGGCTTTCCTTGGAGCTCAGATTCTGCATCCTTTTCCCAACATCTGGGCATACTTATTCCCAAATTTCTACATACTCATTATTGTCTCCAGTAAAAATCTTAACACGGACAGGAGGTATTTTAAAGAAGATTTAGCCTGAGTATCTGTAGTTTACCTTTACTTTTGTTATTTAGACTGATTCTCAATTTATGATTCAGTGCGATTTTTTTCCCTGAAGTTCAACCCCCTAATTTTGATTTTTTTTTTTTAAATAACCAAATCCTGAGGTCTTTTTTTAAGATTTTATTTATTTGACAGAGACACAGTGAGAGAACACAAACAGGGGGAGTGGGAGAGGGAGAAGCAGGCTTCCTGCTGAGCAGGTTGTCTATCCCAACACCCTGGGATCATGACCTGAGCAGAAGGCAGACGCTTAACAACTGAGCCACCCAGGCGCCCCCCCCCCCGCCCCCCCAGTTTGGATTTTTTCATAGAAATCCTCATTTCAGTATCCATGTTCCAGAATCTTGGTCTTGGTGTGCCGGTATCCTCTCACTGTACTCTCTCCAATAAACTTCTTTTCAAGCTTCTAAACTTTTTTATTTTAGTATGATAAAATCCTTCAAGGTATGTCTCCACTTTGATAAAATAATTTTTCTCACTTAAGCCTGGTGGTCATGGGATTTGCCTCCTAAGAAAAGATTTTTCTTAATGCTGATTGCTTCCCTTCCTGTATGTATTTTGAAATCTAACCTATACATGCTTTTTCTGTCACCAACTTTTGCTCGCTTGTTCACACATGCTTTCTAATGGGTATTGAACTTCTAGAATTTTTCCTGTTACATTGCTCGTGTTAACTTCTTGCCTGGACTCTCTTTGGTCAGTGTATGCAAATAAGTAAACTGATCTTAAATGTCAAAACTCAAACTGTACCTTCCCAGGTATATTCCACAACTCACCCTTCACTTTATCCTTTATTCTCAGGAACTTCATTATTCCACCTAGAAGCTTCAGCCTACTTGCTCTACATTCCCAGCTCCCCCTCTTCCCCGACAGCCACAATATATTCATTTATACACAACTATACATCCAGAATAACAATAACCTATGTAATGACAATGAGAAATAACATAAAAAGGAAGGGGAAGTTTTTTCCTCAGTCTCCTTCATTTATAGGTCAATGTGAGATCACCGGAGTGTCTCCAAATATCAGTTGATAATAAGACTTCCCTGGATGATTTAGGTCAGTTACATGTGAATGCATCTCTTCTAATTACTCAAATAGGGCAACTGTTAGATGAAAGTATGATCAGAGAATAATAGGATTCAAAGAAATAATATTGTTGATATGGCATTAAAATAAAATTAACCTATAAAATAAGTAATTAGTATTCAAATATGTTTTGTACCTACATTGATGAAACAAGTGATTTAATATATAATTTATCAATCACAATATGTTTATATATATATATATATACACACACACATATGTAAATACCCCTATCGAGTGACCTGAGAAAAAGAAAATGTTAGTGATTAATTTAATTTACATGTCAATTAAATTTTTTCTGTGTAGAATGCAACTTTATTTTTTTAAAAATTCAATTAGCCAACGTATAGTACATCTTAGTTTTTGATACAATGTTCAATGATACAGTAGTTGTGTATAACACCCGGTGCTCATCACATCACGTGCCTTCCTTATAAATTATTTTTTTAAAATTTGGAAAGGCTTCTATTTCTTTTTCCTTTTTACCTAAAGCTAAATTCTTTTCCTGGGAAGTTCAGAATTCTGACATATAAATTGCAGTTTTATTCTGCAGAATTATCATGATTTAATTTTGCCTCCCAAGGGCCAAGTGACTGTTTTTTTGCTAGGATAATTCATGAGATGATGTAGAAAAACATCACTGTGATTTTTTGGGGGTGATCCGATTAAATGACAAAACAATGGAAAGAAGTTCTCTTCTATATCATGTACTTCAACTGGCCTTTGTTGTCATCCTTGTTCACAAGAATATATTCCCTTACTATGTGAAATGGGATAGAAGTAAACCTACGATTATGCAAAATGATAGGTCGGCTTTCTCTACGGATTAGTGGCAAGAGCCAGTTAGTATTTTCTGACTTGTCTCCTTAACGGGTGGATGAAATCAGAAGCTGTATGAATAAGATAAAGCAAAAATTATGTCTGTTTACTCCCACGGTGGTTCTTTCATTGAGCTTTGAAATTCTATTAGAAAACCAGTAGCTTTGGGAAAGCTATAACTCAGAAGTAGTAAACTCTAAAAAGAAGCATTCTTGTAGGTCTCCCCTAAACAAGGTCGTGTTTCTGTAATATTCACTCATTTTCATATTGTTAAAGTTATTTCAAATTTATGACCTCTTAATATGCCTTCAAGCTTTCTTATTTTTTGAAATATTTTCTTAGTCTTTTTAGTTTCTTGCATAGTACAGATGTTTAAAATATTAACACATTAACCTAGTTTAACCTGTCAGTGAAGTCTTACACACAATCTCTTGTTGAAAAATAATCATTTGTTCCTAGATACTATAAACATTCAGTAAATTTCTCTAAATTCCCCTTCTTTCATCCTCTTTAAATTTTGTGTCAACTTTTGACTTTAGCCGAAGTTTATTTGGTTTGTTATTCAAGATCTACTTCTAAATTTTCTTCTCAAATTCTATTTAAACACTCCAAGTTTCTATTTTTAAAAAGAAATCTTCCTAACCCCTTTGTTTGGCAAAAATAAAAGATTTCATTAGGATTTGCATTTTAAAAAATTACATATGACATACACGTAAAATAACAAACGATGTACATGTAAGCATGTAGATTTAAACGGAACCTGTTGAAGGAACTGTGAAGTGTCCAGTGTGTCTTTGATCTCTCCACCCTACTAAGTTAATCATTCTCCTCTTCTCTTTTCTTTCTTTCTTTATTTTTTTGGTTAGAATTGCTTTGAGTTTATTAATTAATGTGAAAGAAATTTATATGTTTACAATGCAAAATTATCTCTTTCATGAACATAATATGTTTCACCATTTGATTTTTGTTTCAGATACTTTAAAGTAACTTTGGCATTTTTTCACAAATATTTTTGTACACTTTCTTAGATAATCCCTAGATACTTCACAATTTTTGTTGCTTGTATAAATGGTATTTATATTTCCTGGTTTGTAATGGATGAATCCTATTGATTTTTTTAAATTTTATTTTATTACATTATGTTAATCACCATACATTACATCATTAGTTTTTGGTGTAGTGTTCCATGATTCATTGCGTATAACACCCAGTGCTCCATGCAATATGTGCCCTCTTTAATACCCATCACTGGGCTAACCCATCCCCCCACCCCCCTCCCCTCTAGAACCCTCAGTTTGTTTCTCAGAGTCTATAGTTTCTCAAGTTCGTCTCCCCCTCCGATTTCCCCCCCTTCATTTTTCCTTTCCTACTATCTTCTTTTTTTTTTTTTTTTT
>NW_027397074.1:30012104-30107214 GCF_003265705.2 Callorhinus ursinus
CCCCCCACCACTCCAGCAACCCTCAGTTTGTTTCGTGAGATTAAGAATTCCTCATATCAGTGAGGTCATATGATACATGGCTTTCTCTGATTGACTTATTTTGCTTAACATAATACCCTCTAGTTCCATTCACGTCATTGCAAATGGCAAGATTTTGGGGTTTTTTTTGATGGCTGTATAATATTCCACTGTATTTATATATACCTCATTTTCTTTATCCATTCATCTGTTGATGGACATCTTGGCTCTTGCCATAGTTTGGCCACTGTGGACATTGCTGCTATAAACATCGGGGTGCGTGTAGCCCTTCAGATCACTACCTTTGTATCTTTGGGGTAAATACCAAGTAGTGCAATTGCTGGGTCGTAGGGTAGCTCTATTTTCAACTTTTTGAGGAACCTCCATACTGTTTTCCAGAGTGGCTGCACCAGCTTGCATTCCCACCAACAGTGTAGGAGGGTTCCCCTTTCTCTGCATCCTTGCCAACATCTGTCGTTTCCTGACTTGTTAATTTTAGCCATTCTGACTGGTGTGAGGTGATATCTCATTGAGGTTTTGATTTGGATTTCCCTGATGCCGAGCGATGTTGAGCACTTTTTCATGTGTCTGTCGTCCATTTGGATGTCTTCTTTGGAAAAATGTCTGTTCATGTCTTCTGCCCATTTCTTGATTGGATTATTTGTTCTTTGGTTGTTGAGTTTGATAAGTTCTTTATAGATTTTGGATACTAGCCCTTTATCTGATATGTCATTTGCAAATATCTTCTCCCATTCTGTCGGTTGTCTTTTGGTTTTGTGGACTGTTTCTTTTGCTGTGCAAAAGCTTTTCATCTTGATGAAATCCCAATAGTTCATTTTTGCCCTGGCTTCCCTTGCCTTTGGCGATGTGTCTAGGAAGAAGTTGCTGGTGGCTGAGGTCGAAGAAGTTGCTGCCTGTGTTCTCCTTGAGGATTTTGATGGACTCCTGTCTCACATTGAGGTCTTTCAACCATTCTGAGTCTATTTTGTGTGTGTGGTGTAAGGAAATGGTCCAGTTTCATTATTCTGCTTGTGGCTGTCCAATTTTCCCAATGCCATTTGTTGAAGAGACTCTTTTTTCCATTGGACATTCTTTCCTGCTGTGTTGATGATTAGTTGACCATAGAGTTGAGGGTCCATTTCTGGGCTCTCTATTCTGTTCCATCGATCGATGTGTCTGTTTTTGTGCCAGTACCATACTGTCTTGATGATGACAGCTTTGTAATAGAGCTTGAAGTCCAGAATTGTGATGCCGCCAGCTTTGCTTTTCTTTTTCAACATTCCTCTGGCTATTCGGGGTCTTTTCTAGTTCGATACAAATTTTAGGATTATTTGTTCCATTTCTTTGGAAAAAGTAGTTGGTATTTTGATGGGGATTGCGTTGAATGTGTAGATTGCTCTAGGTAGCATTGACATCTTCACAATATTTGTTCTTCCAATCCATGAGCATGGAACGTTTTTCCATTTCTTTGTGTCTTCCTCAATTTCTTTCATGAGTATTTAATAGTTTTCAGAGTACAGATCCTTTACCTCTTTGGTTAGATTTATTCCTAGGTATCTTATGGTTTTGGGTGCAACTGTAAATGGGATCGACTCCTTAATTTGTCTCTCTTCTGTCTTGTTGTTGGTGTATAGGAATGCCACTGATTTCTGTGCATTGATTTTATATCCTGCCACTTTACTGAATTCCTGTATGAGTTCTAGCAGTTTTGGGCTGGAGTCTTTTGGGTTTTCCACATACAGTATCATATCATCTGCAAAGAGTGAGAGTTTGACTTCTTCTTTGCCGATTTGGATGCCTTGATTTCTTTTTGTTGTCTGATTGCTGTGGCTAGGACTTCTAATACTGTGTTGAGTAGCAGTGGTGATGGTGGACATCCCTGCCATGTTCCTGACCGTAGGAGGAAAACTCTTATTTTCTTGATAATTTTATGTCTGTATTTTTCAGTTTTGCAGTTATTGAAATTTACATAGACTAGTAACGTGTGTTCTTTTGCCAGTTCTTAAAAACATTATAAAGTTTGGGGTGGCTGGGTGGCTCAGTCAGTTAAGCATCTTCCTTCGGCAGGGGTAGTGATCCTAGGGTCCTGGGATCGAGTTCCGCATTGAGCTCCCTGGCTTAGCAGGGAGCCTGCTTCTCCCTCTGCCTGTCGCTCTCCTTGCTTGTGTTCTCTTTCTTGCTCTCTCTCTCTCTCTCTCTCTCTCTCACAAATAAATAAAATCTTAAAAAAAATTATAAAGGTTCTTCTGTGTGATATGAAAAGCTTTCATACCCTCATTTTCACTAACCCAGAAGATTATATCCTGTGGTCGTTACCAATATATACTTACCCATTCCTGTTTCTAGGGACATTTGCTTTGTTTTTAGGATTTGCATTTACATAATGCTGCTCTATAAACATGGGCTTTTGAATAAAATTTTTAGGCATATATGAAGCTCTATCTCGGCTTTTCATTTGTTCAATATCCACATTGTATTCACATTGTATTCATATCAGGATGCATTTTGAAAATAATTATAGTAGTTTAAGTTACTACAAACAATGTAATCATTATTTTAAATTGTATACAAAATGCTAGCCTAAGAAGCATTGTATCTGGCTCACAAATATGAAGGGACTTTAGTCACTGTGAGAAAATTCTCTGGGGCTCCTGGGTGGCTCAGTTGGTTAAGCAACTGCCTTCGGCTCAGGTCATGATCCTGGAGTCCCGGGATTGAGTCCCACATAGGGATCCCTGCTCGGCGGGGAGTCTGCTTCTCCCTCTGACCCTCTTCCCTCTCGTGCTGTCTATCTCTCATTCTCTCTCTCTCAAATAAATAAATAAAATCTTAAAAAAAAAGAAAATTCTCTGTAGATAGAATTTAAAACTATAAAATATTGAATGAAAAATGTGAAGCAATTTTATGTCTTTTTAAATGATTTTTTCTGAATTTATTCAACAATAAAGTTAGAGTGCTAATTAAAGTTAAGGTCTGATTACCTGTTTCTATTCCTTTTTGTTGTTCTTAGAGTCTGTTAATAGTTTTGGATATCCACCTTCCCAAAATTAAGTCATTAGTAATGAGAAATAAGTCTTTAAAAACTTTTTCCTCTTTGGAATGCCATGGTACTTTTAGTGGCATCTTCCATTAGGAAGAAGAGTAGCTTGCTCCATATTTATAACACTGGGACAGTGTGATTTTTGTATGGTAAATCATAAATCTGTGATATATTTGGGAATAATGTCTTTATGCCTTGGAGTAGATTTTATTCTTTTTTTTTTTTTTAAAGATTTATTTATTTGAGAGAGAAACATGTGCACAGGCATGGGGTGGGAAGGGCACAGGGAGAGGGAGGGAGAAACTTAAGCAGACTCTATGTTGAGCATGGAACCTGATGAGGGGTTCTGCCTCACAGCCCTGAGATCACAACCTGAGTTGAAACCAAGAGTCAGATGCTTAACCAACTCTGCCACCCAGGCACCCCTACTTATTATTTTTTTAATTTAAATTTTAATTAACCTACAGTGTGCATTATTGGTTTTTGAAGTAGAATTCAGTGATTCATCGCCTAATACAAAACCCAGTGCTCATCACCACCAGGTGCCCTCTCTAATACCCATCACCTATTTAGCCCATCCCCCATCCACCTCCCTTCATCAACCCTCAGTTTGTTCTCTATTGGTAAGAGTTTCCTATGGTTTGTTTCCCTCTCTCTTTTTTTTCTTTCCCCTTTGCCCTTATGTTCATCTGTTTTGTTTTTTTTTCTTAAATTCCACATGAGTGCGACCATACGGTATTTGTCTTTCTCTGACTTATTTCACTTAGCATAATACACTCTAGCTCCACCTATGTCGTTGCAAATGGCAAGATTTCATTATTTTTGATGGCCAGGTACTATTCTATTGTATGTATGTATGTGTGTGTGTATACACACACACACACACACACACACACACACACACACACACACACCACATCTTCTCTATCCATTGATCAGCCAATGGACATTTGGGTTCTCTTCCTAGTTTGGCTGTTGTTGATAATGCTGCTATAAACATTGGGGTGCATGTACCCCTTTGAATCTGTATTTTTGTATTCCTTGGAGTAGCTTTTAAATTGTAGACCATTATTGCAATGTGAAGGTTTTTCAGGTTGAACATATTAGTTGCATACCTAGTAAAAATAAAATGTAGATTAACAATAAAACATATTAAATTTTTGACCAATTTGTGTGTAAAAAATATACAGCACAATCTATAGGTTAGGCACATGGGTTTTAGCCAGTCACACCTGATGAGTCCTGATTCTGCATAAAGACTATGTGAAATTGGGCAAATGGCTAAATCTCTCTGTATTGAGTTGTTTCATAAATGAAAGGGGAATAAAGATAGTACCTACCTCATAGAGTTGTTCTGGGATTAAGTGAGATTATATACCAAAATGCTCTTTGCAGTATCTGACATAAGTACTAAATACATGTTAGCTCTTATTAAGAGCAATTCTAGGGAAAGCATCATCCCTAGTAAAGTGTAGTGAAGATAGAACACTCTTACATTAATTTATCAGTGAAAACCCACTCCATTTAGAAAAACTCTGACAAGAACTTCCAGGAGCCATAAGATCAAGTTGTCTTTTCCTGAAGAACAATACATCTAGTTGCTTATTTATATATATTTTTAAAAGACTTCATTTATTTGACAGAGTGCGAGAGAGCATGAGCAGTGGGAGTGGCAGAGGGAGAGGGAGAAGCAGACTCCCCGCTGACCAAGGAGCCCGATGCAGGGCTCAGTCCCAGGACCCTGGGATCATGACCTGAGCCGAATGCAGATGCCTAATGACTGAGCCACCCAGGTGCCCCTAGATGCTTATTTTAAAGGGAGAAACTTAAAATTGGGGAAAAACTGCTTGCAAGGAGATACTTTTTGTAGCAGAGTACCAGAAATAAGTGGAAGGAGCCAAAAGTAAGTCCATAGAGTATTTTGCAGCCCTTAACAGTAATAATTAAGATGATTATGGTTAAGACATAAAAAATGCTCATGGCAGAAATGAAAGAAAAATCCAATTAAGAAACTTATGTGTATATATATTATGAGGAGAACTATGTAAAGATGGACCAGAAAGGAACATAGTGTCCTGTTGACCCAGTGACTATGAATAAGAATTGATTAGGGATTTAGGGGGTGCAGCCTACTAAATACCAAGTGTTCTTGGCATCTAAGGTAATTAAGGAGTAGCATGTGAAAAGTTCCCAAGGGCTTGCTTTACTCCCCACTAACTCAATTAGCTCGCTCAGTCAACTCTCTTCTCTATGTCTTCATCTACATGTCTCATCAAGAACGTGGCAGTAACAAGTTGACTGAATATAAAATACTCAGGAAAAAAAAAGTTAAGCAAGCGATGTCAGTGTTCAAGTGTTCTGAGCAGCGCAGCTTCCTAATTGTGTGCTGACTACAAAGACATTCTGTCTCCTCTCTAAATTGTTCAGCCGCCAGACAAACTTGTTTTTTATATAACAGGATTAATGGTAGGACTACAAGTACAAACCTAGTTTGTTGGCCCAAACAAGTTAGGAGTTTGCAAAGGTGCAAGGACATGAGAATGATGGGTAGAACCCAGCAGTTAAGTGACAGATGGTATTACTCATGTTGTTAGTCTTCAGGCCCAAAAACTCCAATCTTCATCTCCTCCATATAAGATAAGGCTTTATAAGGAATACTGTCTGTGAGAAGCTTTTTTCTTTAGCAAGCCTTTATAGGCTTGCTTTATTGCATCCTCAATTTCAGCCTCTCCTATCAGAAAAGTACAGGTCACTGCTGTGAATCGTGTGCTGGATGACTGTTGAGTTGACAGAGGCATTTTTTTAATTCACAAAAATAAGCTGTACAGTTTAATAATGATACATTCTGTGATTTTACAAAGGGGAACCGATGATGGAATGGTATGAAGGCAATGGTTTTTTACCATAAATCGTAAGTCTATTCTCAAGTAGGATATTAAGGTATGTTAAAGGTAAAAGTGTGATTGACCAGCCAATTTGATTTCACTTAAAGAAAACCACATGTTCATCATTGTAGTCAAACATCTGTTATCAGTACGAGACAGCTACAATAATTTCTAAGATGGTCCATTGAAATGGTACAAGCTACTACAGAAATTTTTCTTGCATTGTAATTTATTAGTTTCATAGTTAAACAGTGAATACGTGGATTTATGCAAAATCGTTTTAGGTCGTATTGTTAAACCAAGACACCCTTTTTTCAATATTGGCTATATATTAAATAATACAACTTTAGGGGACACCTGGGTGGCTCAATCAGTTAAGTGTCTGCCTTTGGCTCAGGTCATGATCCCAGGGTCCTGGGTTGGAGCCCAGGACCCCAGCTTCTGGCTCCCTGCCAAGTGGGGAGTCCACTGCTTCCTCTCCCTCTGCCCCTCTCCCCTGCTCGTGTGTGCGCACTCCTGTGTGCTCTCTCAAAGAAATAAAATCTTTTTAAAAAAATAATACAACTTTAGAACTAGAAGGGACTTTGAAAGCAATTAAATAATTTGGACTAGTCATTGTAACCTATATTCTTGTTGAAAACAAAGATTTCTCTGGACTGGGAGAGGTGTTCTCATTCTGTACATTGTCATTTCTTGCTATAGCACTCTATCCCCCTGCCCCCTGATACAGCTGCCTTTGTTTCCTCTGAGGAAGAACATTGAGGAATCTGAAATAGATGACAGAGTCAGATGCTGCTTTGCAAAAGCGGTTCCACCAAGTGTGTATGGAAAATGCCTGGCAGAGCTCAGATGATACTTCTGAAGAAACCATTTAAAGTTATCCTCAAATCTGCCATACCAAGCTCCAAAGCAGCAGAAAATTTGTCATCCCCTGCAGCTCCTTTATTCGATGCTTGCTTTTAAGACATTGATGGAGCAGGAAGTAAGTGAAAATAATTGACCAGATACTCTTTGGTTTTATCCACTTGGCATTTGTACTTGTAAAATAAAAATAATTGGAAATCATCAAATCATTATTTTCATCCAGAAAACTTAAGAAGTCTGTTAAAATACACTGTCAAAACATGTGAAAAGATTGTCAAATTTATTTACTTGTCTCCCATGAATTAAGACCTACCTTGTGCTTTGCCCTGGGCTAAGCCCTGGGGGTACACTAAAAAGAAGAGATGCTCTGTTTTCAGAAACTTGCAAGCTACTATGACTTCATCACTTAGAATTCTACATTAAAAATTATCTCCTCTAAAGAGTTTGATAAGTATTATTAATAGGGTTTTCTTTGCCCCCCAGCTTCTGTTTTTCTCTCCTCAAACTTACTTACTTCTCATGGCACTTACTCATGCAGTATTTATGAAAAAGGTGGCCTGAATAAAGAAAGTGAGTCATGTGAACAAACAAAGCTTCAATTTCAAGTCACGACTATATAAGTCAGGCAGGCAGTTTGGTCTGAGATCTGAAGTTTGAAAGGTTGGTAGAGGATTCACTTTTCCTGTTTTCAGATTATTTGGGATATGGCCTAGCTTAACAGGTCATGAAAATAAGCCCTTGGTTGACAAAGCAACAATTAAAAGCTCTTTTTTTGGTATCTGTAACATTAAGTGTCATGTGTAAAATAAGAATGTGTAAATAACTTGAATGCTCTGAGTTACCCTAGTTAGTACGTGGGAATGATCATCCACATGCACAGATGTGGCATTCTCTGAATATTATTATGAGGGCATGTACCTTAAAGAAATGTTAGCCCATTACTAGAATTTGGCTGTTAGCCTTCAAATTACAAGTGTCAGCTGCAGTTTCACCAAGCACTCAGAGGCAAACTATACAAAGCATGCTACAAATTTGGCTACAACATACCAGTCAGCCTCCTAATCTTTTTAGTGATGTCCTTCTGATAAAATCAGAGTAGTATGTACAAATGCCAGAATTTTTAAATTTATATCTAACCATATGTTCTCCCTCTCCAATATTTCTTTTCCATACCTCTCCCAAAATAACTATCCTCCTGAATCCTATGTTCATCATTTCTTTGATGTCCTTTATATATTTTTATTACATTTAGAGGTATACTTAAAAAGGATATATTTTTGTTATAGGAGTTTCAAGCTTGATAAAAAGGGTTTATGCTGTATGTAATCTTTTGG
This sequence comes from Callorhinus ursinus, assembly GCF_003265705.2. Classification (NCBI taxonomy): domain Eukaryota; kingdom Metazoa; phylum Chordata; class Mammalia; order Carnivora; family Otariidae; genus Callorhinus; species Callorhinus ursinus. The sequence continues at coordinate 30,020,246 of NW_027397074.1, forward strand.
GCCTTTTTATCTTTATATATTATTTGTAAGATTCATCCATATTGTGTCTCAGTATAGTTCATTATTTTGACTGCTGTATGTATTTGTATACATTAGATTGGGTGAATTTACCATAGTTAATTCATCTACTTCCCTATTGATGGGACATTTCTTTGGAATGAGACAGTGTGCAAATATTTTTCTCCAGAAATATTCCCAGCATCTGTAGGATTCTTTCAAAATTAACCCTTAGATTTTTTCCATCTGCAAACCATATCATGATTATTTCCAGGTTTTTGATACTTTATTTTTTAAATTTTATTTTATTATGTTAATCACCATACATTACATCATTAGTTTTTGACGTGGTGTTCCATGATTCGTTTTTTGCATATAACCCCCAGTACTCCATTCAATACGTGCCCTCTTTAATACCCATCACCAGGCTAACCCATCCCCCCACCCTCCTCCCCTCTAGAACCCTCTGTTTCTCAGAGTCCATTGTCTCTCATGGTTCCTCTCCCCCTCCGATTTCCCCTTCATTGGTTTTTGATACTTTAAAACCTGTTGCTATGAATGTTCTTACATGTGTCTCTGGGAAAACATGTTTAAGAGCCTTCCCCGGATATATATATTCAAGCGTAGACTTGTTAGGTCATAATAACTTTATTATTTTGTAGAGCGGTTGCATCATTTTACATTTTTACATTTTTATCAGCTATTGTAGATTCACTAATACTTGATGGTGTCAACCTTTTTAATTTTTGCCAATCAAATATACATAAAATTGTGTTCTTTTGTGGTCTTGATTTGCATGTACTGAATCACTTTTTAATATCTCTTCATAGTTTATTGATATGTGGTTCCCTTTCTATAAAATGCCTATTCATGTCTTTTTTTTTAATGTGGAAAACACTGTTGGATGCCTGCGCAATACTTTTTCCTCTTTTTTTTAAGAATTTTTTTTTTGAGTGTGCATGTGCGCATGAGCGCGCGCACACACACACACACACACACACACACACACACACACACACAGACACACACGTGGTTGGGCGAGGGGCAGAGGGAGAGAGAATCTGAAGCCGACTCCATCCTGAGTGCAAGCCCAACCCGGGGCTCATTCTCATGACCATGAGATCATGACCTGAGCTGAAACCAAGAGTTGGAAGCTAACCAACTGAGCCACTCAGGCGCCCCCCCCCACCTTTTCCTTATGAGACCCTAACTTTTCTTTCTCCTTTCCTTTTTTCTTTCCTTTACTGTCCTTCCCTTCCTTCCCTTCTTCCTTCCCTTCCTTCCTTTCTTTTTTCAGTGAGGATAGGGCAATATGACCAGCTAAAAAAAATGCTTTCTCTTCAGATTCCTTTCTAGCAAGGGATGGACACATGTCCTATCTGATTGTAGCTATTGAGATTCTCACTTAATAAAACTCCTCGGGATGAAAATTTCATATAGATGTGTTTATTTTCATGTTTGGCTTGTGCAATTTGAAGTGGGCAAAATTATTTAGAACTTACAGTATTTGAACAGTTATTGTACTTTCCAACTCTCAGATATATCCAAAGACAGAAGGAGCAATGCTGTGAAGTCGTGAGATTCCTATCACTGGACACACTCAGTGTTGTGGCCCTGTATTCTCCCTCCCTCAGTTTCCCTCAGAACTCCTCATTTATCATTGAGGATTCATGTAGTTCTTGAAAAGTTCATTTCAGGCCTGGCTCTTAAAATAGAACACATGATTAAGGCTAAGCCAAACAGCTGATTTAATCTGTGAGTCAGTTAATAGTAATTGGCTGTTGATTGAGCAGGTGACTTAAGGCAGGCTATCCTAGTGAGCCTAGGACTTTGCTTTGATTAACAGGGCAAAGTTCCTCTTAGATGTAAAGAAGGTACCCTGATGGCATGGGGACTGTTGGCTCTTTGCTAACCATAAGAAGAATTACCTTTAGGAGGTTTCAACACCATGGAGTACCATAGAGAGACGTGGATGGAAGGTGGAACCATGGTGTTCTTGTTTTGCCCTTGAATTAATACTTCCTTAAAATCCAATTTACTTCTGAACTTCAGTTATATGAACCAATAGAGTATCTTCAGTATTTAAGCTAATTAGTTGGATTTCTCTTACTTGAGATGTGAAAGTGTTCTAATGGATACATTCAAACATACGCTGGGTAACACCATGGAAGGGATGTGAGAATTTGGATTTGGATTATAAACTGGTAGTTGAATTGAATGGTGTTGAAGAAGCTTTCAGTTCTGGAATTCTAATAGGGAATGAACCTAGGTTTTTGTACTTCATTACCTCCATGGGAGTCTAGAAATGTTGACCTGATTTCCTTTAACTGTTTGAATGTCATATACACTGTAAGTTTTAGTAACCAAATTAAGAGTGTGTGTTTCTCATCTCAGTTTGTTTATTGCCAAATGATCAGTAAAATGTTCCCTTTTATATAAAATGGCTTTCAATTCTAATTAGGACACTTTTTTTTAGGGGGCAGGTGGGGCAGAGGGAGAGCGAGAATCCCAAGCACCTTCCATTACCAGTGTGGAGCCCAATGTGGGGCTCTATCTCAGAACCCTGAGAGCATGACCTGAACCAAAGTCAAGAGTTGGATGCTTAACTGACTAAGCCACCCAGGTGCCCCTAGGACACTTATTTCTAATTCTAACTAGAATACTTAATTCCAGGTAGGATTTCTTTTTAATAGGTCAGTATTCAGAAGAAAAGAATAAGGTATTAAAGAGACCCAATGTAAGATTTCAGCCACATAGGGTCTAGGCACAACATCTTTGTCTTTGTTATGCTGTTCCTTTTTATCCATTAAAAAAAAAAGGCCTGCACTTATTGTCTTAGATCTCCTTAATTACTAAATATCTCTGATAAACAGGAACATATCTTTCTGGGATAAAATTTTAGGTTGAAGCTTAATCCATTTATCTTGTAATAATAGTCTACATTGAAACTGACATAAAATTTGGGAAGTCTGGATGCATCTGGAAACTCTACAGAATAGAGTGATGATAGATATATATTAAGACAACCTCCAGCATTGACTGATGTCACATCTCTATGGTATCACTAACCAAGAGTGACTACTTTCTTTAAAAAAAAAAAAAAAGTGAAAGCATGGAGGTATAACCAGGGTAGGCAAGACAATGGTGCTTTCTCTGTTGCCATCCAATAAAAGTTTGGATCATCCCTGGCATGGGATGCCATTAGGAAAGGCTAATTCCAAGGAGGTCACCACCTGAGCTTGTTGGGATCACTTCCAGAGCAGGATGCCTTTGTTACAAAGAACTTCTGTTGTCTTCTTGGAGGATGTGCTTCAGAGCTTCACAGTTTTGGCAAACATGCCTCCACTCCCTTTGTCATCTGTTCTTTTCTTCTCTGAAGAGCACCCTTTTTCCCCCATTAAATACAAATGTTTTCTTCAGTCTTACGGAGCCGAGGGAATCTGCTACGAGCATATCCACTATTTACATGTATTTCAGGACTTGATCCAGTCGTCTGTAAAGATTTTAAACATCTCTTAAAAAACGGAATCAAATAGAACATGTTGTCTGGCTTCCATGCTGACCAGTATGAGTTCTGAGCACTAAGGGCTGAATATGAGGAGGTGAATGAATAAGCTTCAGAGTGTCACAGATGTGAGGCCTCAGTTCTCAGGTACTTTTATTTTTCTCAAGAGTGCAAATTATTGTACTGTTATGACAACGCAAGAAAATATTTTAGATAATTTCTGAATAGTTTCTTTTGCGCTGTATTTACATTCTGTAAATTGTTTTAATACCTTAATAGGGTGCATTGTTTTCGTTATTATACACACACATTGAAAGAACAAAACGGGGCCATCTTTTAAGCTAAACTTTAGCCTTTAGGAAAAGACATGGTTCCTTCTGTATGAAATACACGGGAAGATTGAGTCTGAGGAAATTGCTTATGTCAGCAGCTGTCAGAAAACATGTGGCCTGTTTTGGGATCTGGAGCAGTTGTGATGCTAAAATACTATTTCTTCATCTTGGGGAAATAAGAATATCAGTGGTGTTTGTTTTCTTTGAAGCGCTTCAGCCTTTTTATTTCTAATTTCAGATGTCAGTTGCCTGTTTGGAATGACTAAAAGCGGCAAGGACTCTTCCACCGAGCTCTTAATATCTGGGGTATTCCCCAGTATTACTGCAAGAATGTTCTAAGCATAGCTGGGTGGGGAACATCTATTCATGATGGCAGATGCCATAAAGTTCACGAGGAAAATGCCCTCCAGGCTACTGTGAAGGTTACAGAGGCTTTCCTACAAAGTAATTTATGGATGGTTTCCTACAAGGAACATGGTCTCTTAACTCCATCTGTGACGCCTTAAGCCCTTTTCCCCAAGCTACACCTTGAGTAACACGTGTTCTGCCTCCCTCCGGTCTCCAAACGTGCTCTCCTTCCCTCCCATGACCCCAGTAGCTTGGGAATTGCCATTGCTGGAGAGAGGTTTTTCTAAGGAAAAACGACTAACTATGCAAGGGATGTTTTCCCATGGGAACAGAGGCCCAGACTTCCTAAATGTACTTCTTAGTTTGTTTTTACACCATAGATTCACTTTAATATATATGTCTGTTGGAATTGTTGACCATACACATTTTTTATATCTGGACACGTTAGGTATTTTCTGGATTAAAAATAACACAGTGCAATCAGATGCTGTGGGAGAGATTAGGGGATAAACCTGGCTTTCAATTCACTTGGTGTCCAAGCTCAGAGCAGAGAGTTGCCTGTAGTGGGCTGTGCCTTAAGAGTGTATTGGTTAGGAATACAGGTTTGCTAATGCCATTGTACCAGAATTTTAGTGACCTTGGGCATGTTCCCAATGCTTCTAACATTTTTAGCAAACTATAAAATGAGGACAGTAATGGTGCCTTCTTCAGAGGAATGTTGTGAGAGTAAATGGAAACCATACATGTGAAGTGCTCAGCATGATGCTTACTATTAATAAAATTAGCCGTGTCACCTCATTTCAGTGAAAAATCCTATTCAACTCTTAGAATTCTCATTATAAGTAAATGTCACAAGGTTGCAAGAAAGCTAAAAAATGATGACATCAACAAGTCCCTTTTTAAAAAGAGAAACTTTGGGAAAAGTGGAGTAAACTCCAATGTATATGCATCCAAATGGTATCTATGACTCCTGTTTGATAAGTAAATATTTAAGAAGTAGTGATCCCTGCAAAATGCCTTGTAAAATCCTTGTAATGATATGTAAATATTCGGTGTTGTTTTTATTCCTACATTAACCATCACTTTTCTTACTAAGTCCGTGGAAAAGACAGGAAGTGGACATGGAGTAAGGAGATGAGGGACAACACCCAGGCTGAATCCAAGGGAGGAGGGTCTCAAAAAAATTAGCAAGTATTTAATATTAACAGACCATGAAGTAATAGAAGAACAACAGCGATTGCATTGTTAGGACTGTATTTGTTCATGCAACACTGTGGGACGGCCTTGGTCAAAGACAAACTTGCAAATATTAAAATACTATTGAAGTGAGAGAGCGAGAAAAAAGGAGGAAACCGAATTCTGAGAAAATATTTTTTCCACACTTCGATTATTTGAGGAAAAAAGCTATCCTTTCTTTCAACAAGTATTTTTGATCACCTCCCACAGGCTAATACCACGTAAGAAGACTGAGGAGGGAAGGTGAGAGGCAAAGTTGCTGCCTTCTGGGTGGCTGTACAGAAAAATGGGAGAAGGACCAGGCAAAACATAAGCAGAAAACCAAAGCAAAAAGGACAGAAGGAGAGATGGAAGGGTGGGCAAAAAAAGAAAAAAAAAAAAAAAAAGGTCTTGTGTTGAGTAAACAAATTTGGTAAAGCTCAAGCAACAGTTTGGAAGGTAGAAGGGGAGGCTGGTTCTTCTACATAAGGCTCTAGGGAATGGCTGGTGCACATTTTCATAGGAGCAATCCCCATGTTCCACTGGCCCCTCAGAATTCAAAACTAACTTTGGAGTGTCAGGGTCCCTAAAGATACCCTCCCGTCTCCATGTAAGAGCACTGGTTGTTTTCACACTTCGGCTGAAAAAGGCACATGTTTCTCAGCCCATCAGTGAATCTGCAGTTGTAAATTTTAATGCATTACTCCTTCTGGCAGCCATTATTCACCAAAGACGGTTCAAGACAGTCACACATTGATAAGAAATAGGACAGAAGTTTGACACACCTGTCTCATCTCGAGGAGCCCAGATGCCTAGCAGGAGGTCAAAGAGTGTAGGTAACCGATCCCGAGGCTGGGCCGACTGTGGTAAGAGCCCCCGCGGCCGCCCTGGCTGGAGTAAGCAGGCATGCGAGAGGACAAGAGAAATTCTGCCTGTCCGTAGAGTTTGCAGCAAAGCTTGCTTCGTGAATGAACCCAAACTCCTTTCTCTCCAGGATAGAATTTCACACCGTTTGGGCTGAAAGAGTTTAGCTCTGGTTCAGAATGTGTGTGTGTGTGTGTGTGTGTGTGTGTGTGTGTGTGTGTGTGTGTATTTTTTTTTTTTCTAAAAAGAGGTGGTCTAATTCTAAAGACTCCGTTCCATGCAAAAGTTCCCCATCTTTGATTTTTAGCCTTCAACCACTAAACACTTGTAAAGATGATCACTTGAAGGCATCATGAAATCCAAATATTCGGTCACTCTTCTTGAGGTATTTGCCCTTGAATTCATTCTCTTTCACTGATTAAGATGAAAGAGAAAAGTAACTTTAGGGCAAAATAAAGGCTGAAAAAGGGAGGCCTCGAAAACCCGTGCAAATAGCACTTGTGTGCATGAGCTCATGTGCTACAACTGTGTACTTTTGTTTGGTATATGTACCCAAAGAAGGGTGTTTGAGGTTCATTCAAACTTGGGTCATAATTAACCTTTCTTTCATATTTTATTCTATGACCGGAACCTGCAGTGACAAGGAAGTTAAGTATGTCTGTCTAAAGCCATATTCTAGAAATAGCACCCTTACAGTGTACTTATTTGGTGTGTTTTGAGTGAAAACTCATATAAAGAAAAAAGTCAAAGAAGTCATTAAATAAAACATAGTATACCTTCTCAAAAATTGTGATTTTGAAAACTGAACAGTTGTTGTGTGAGGCAAGTCTATTTATATATCTATGTATAGGGTGCATTTATACAAACTATGGCACAGAATATAGACTGCAAAATCCACACTCACTGGAAAGCCGTAAAATAACAAATTTCAAGCTTTTTAACAGCCTGCTTTGGGATAGATCATACAACGTCCATAGTACACGTAATCTCTTCCATGGGCCTTTAGTGTAATCTGCTTTACTAGAAAATTGTGAGAAAAATTGATACAACACATAGTTTGTCCCTGCCACTTCAGAATTGTAGCTCTACCCGTTATGTTTTCTCAAACTTATATGACATTTTCTTTGGCTGGAGAAGGGAGGAGGGATGTGGGGAAAGAAATAGGTAGAGGGGCACCTGGGTGGCTAAGTCGGTGAGGCGTCTGCCTTTGGCTGAGTTCATGATCCTGGGGCCTTGGGATCAGGCCCTACTGGGCTCTCTGCTGGGCAGAGAGCCTGCTTTCCCCCCTCCGTCTGCCTGCCGCTGCCCGTGCTTGTGCTGTGCTCTCTCTCTCTCTCTGTCAAATAAATAAAATCTTAAAAAAAAAAAAAAAAAATAGAAGACTGAGGTCATGTACTGGGACCTAGACTTTATTTTTATTTATTTACTATTCAGTCTCTTAATTTTTTTTTAGTTTTGGTAAGAACACTTAATATGAGATTTATTCTCTTAACAGATTTTTTTTAAGATTTTATTTTTTAAGTTACCTCTACCCCCAGTGTGGGGCTTGAACTTACAACCCTGAGATCAAGATCTGTATGCACCATCAACTGAGCCAGACAGGTGCCCCTTAACAGATTTTTAAGTCTACAATATGGTATAGCTATTTATAGACTGAGAATTATAGAACAAATCTCTAGGATTTACTCCTCTGGCATAACTGAAATTTTGTACAAGTTGGTTAGCAACTCCCCATAGCTCCTTCCATTCCAGCCCTTGGCAACCACCATATTCTTCTTTACTTCTGTGAATACTCTGCTTTGGAAGAAAACTTTGACAGAAATTGATACAACGCATTTCTTATGTCCTTCTTGGATCTATTTTAGGGGCACCTTGGGTGGCCCAGTCGGTTACGTGTCTGACTCTTGGTTTTGGCTCAGGTGATCTCAGGGTTGTGAGCTCGAGCCCCGTGTTGGCCGCCGCACTCAGCAGGGAGTCTGCTTGAAATTCCCTATCTCCTCTTCCCTTTGCTCCTCTAACCCCATCCTGTGCTCTCTCTCTGTCTCTTCTCTCAAATATATAAGGAGCTATTTTAGATACCTCATCCAAGTTGAATCATGCAGTATTTGTACTTCTGTGACTTATTTCACTTAGTGTGATATTTTCAAGATTCGTGCATGTTGTCTCATGTAGCAGGACTTTTTTTTAAAGGCTGAATAATGTCCATTTATGATCATTATGTATACATAAAAGCACATACATATACAGTCCATTTATGTATATACCAAATTTGCTTAATCCACTCATCTGTCAACGGACATTTAGTCTGTGTCCACAACTTAGCTATTGGAAATAGTGCTGTAATGAACATGAGAGTGATGATTTTTTTCAAGATCATGATTTCATTTCTTATGGATAAACACCTAGAAGTGGAATTGTTCTATTTTTAAGTTTTGGAGGAACCTTCACACTGTTTCCTACAACAGCTGCACCATTTAGCGTTCCCACTAACAGTGTGCAGAGCTTGTAGTTTATGCATATCCTCACCCGCACTTACCGTCCTGTTTTTCTGATCATGATGATTCTAACAGATGCGAGGTGAGAGCTCATTGTGGTTTTGATTTTCATTTCCCTGATGATGAGTGAGGTTGAGCATCTTGCCATGTACTTATTGGCTATTTGTATATTGTCTTTGGAGAAATGTCTGTTAAAGTCTGCAGCCCATTTTAAAAATCAGGTTATTTCTGTTTTCTGCTACTGAATCGTAGGACTTTATTGCATATATATTGGATATTAGTCCTTTATCAGAAATAGGGTTTGGAAATATTTTCTCCCATTCTGCACTCTACCATTTCGCTGATGATTATTGTCTTTGCCATGCAGAAGCTTTTTAGTTTAATGTAATCCTGCTTGTCTAATTCTGCTGTTGTTACCTGTGGCTGGAGGCCTGTCTTAGATTTTGAAAGCCTTTTATCCAGTTGAGACCAAAGAACATACTTATACAGGAAACAAAACAAAATCAGTAAACCTTCAACAACAGAAACCCATTAGGCTATTTGGTGAGAAAACAAGTGCTTTTCCAAATAAAAAATACCTTCCATTCCCACAGAATTGGCAAGAAATGTTTTGTACATAAGTAAAATGTGACAAGTTTTACCATTCCTCAGTGCTAGAGCATTTCCTTAGGACCAACATCTTTTGAAGCTACTTATTAAAGGACAGAGCCTTTCTAATTGAGAAAAAGATGTCTGGATTTTAAGTCCCATATACTACACTTTGCAGAATAATAGGGAATTAGGCACTGTAATCAGGAAACAAAAGAATCACAGCTCAGTGACAGTAAAGCAGAAGTAATTCCTGGAGGAAGCATTTTAAACATTTTTACTTCAGGAAAAATATCAAGAATCTATTGATAAAATTTTGACATGTTGGTAATATCTGTTAACAACTGAACACATGTAATTTTGTAGTTTTAGACATTCAGTTTTAGAGAAAACTTGATTTCATCACAAACAGAATAAAGAAATTATGAGGACAGTCATTTCCACATTGCTTACTGTATTATAACCCACAAAGCCACAACAGAATAAGTAACTTAAAATTTTATTAAATAACTATAAACTATTTGAATGGTTAAACATATTTAAAAACAGGAGGGTTCTCAAGACTTTCTCACATTACATCTTTTGATACTAGACTTTGCTTGCCCAAACTGAAAAACAAAGCCAAATAAAGTAAAAGGAAAATTAATATGTATCATTGTCACAATGAGGGATTATATGTCCCAATTTTATATTCATTCACTACTAGGCAAAACAAACGAAAAAGGCCAGAACATTTAAGCTAACAGTGGCATATTTTAATTCTGCAGTTATGAGAGAGTGTTCTAAGAGTTCACGTTTTCAAAATGTTTTGAAATTCTATCAGATTATGTTCCTTACTTGAGATTTTTGAAACATTTGTCTGAAAACAAAACATGGGCATTTTACCTTTTCAAATCAGACTTGCAAAGCATACTGTTGATAAAATTTCCTAGTAAGTGGGCAAAAGGCAGAGCAAAAATTTTAACTAGGTTTTAGATGCAAATAATAAAAGAAAACCCCTATAGACTTCACTGAAGTAAGTCCCCATGAGAGCCCAGAGGAGGAAGATCTGTTCATCATCTCCTTTCCTATGTTGCTATAGGCCTCTGACTTGCCTGAGACAGCTAATCCTTCTCACCCTAGGTAAACTGGGGGCAGGGTGGCTTAAGAGGAGCTTGTTCCGAGAGTTTCCACTTTAACCGAGTTAAAGAAAAGTGCGGCATTTAATAATTAAGAACCCAGTGAGTTGGCCAGCCTGACATTTCTTTTCCTTTTTTTTCGATGAATACAAGTGGTGTATGTGTAAGGTATACAACATGATTTGATACACTTTATACACTGTGAAATGATCACCACAATCAAGTGAATGGACAAATGCATCACTTCAAAGTTATTGTGTGAGTACGTGTGTAGTGAGAACACTTAAGATCTGTTTAAGCAAATTTTAAGTATACAGTCTGGTGTTAACTATCAACATGGTAACAGTCATGCCGTACATTAGATCCCCAGAACTCATTTACCTTATATTGAGAAGTTTGTATCCTTTGATGAACACACACCCACCCCCTTATCCCCCCGCCCCCCCCACCATAGCAACCACTGTTCTACTCTTTGATTCTGTGAGTTCAACTTTTTTAAATCCCACATAGAAGTGAGATCACCCCTGTCCCCAAAAACGTTGAGACCACCCAGTATTTATCTTGCTATGTCTGGCTTATTTCACTTAGAATAATGCTTCCGGGTTCATCCATGTTCTTAGTAATGGCAGGAATTCCTTCTGTTTTGCTTTTTTTTTTAATTAAAGATTTTATTTATTTATTTGACAGAGAGAGAGTGAGAGCAGGAACGCAAGCAGGGGGAGTGGGAGAGGGAGAAGCAGGCTTCCCGCCGAGCAGGGAGCCCAATGTGGGACTCGATCCCAGGACCCTGGGATCCTGACCTGAGCTGAAAGCAGATGCTCAACGACTGAGCCACCCAGGCACCCTGTTTTGTTTTGTTTTGTTTTTATGCCATCGTGACATTTCTAACCTATCACTTGATTTGCTTTCTTGGTTAATTCATTTATACAACGAATAATAAAAGCTACAAATGTCAGATGGTGTACTCTATGTATTGGAGGGGAGGAAAGGTGGAGGCAGAAAGGTTCTGTGGAAAGCTATTTCTGTACCTAATTTCCATTGTGAGTGCTTTATAGATAAATGGCAAATGATGGGAGGACTGTGTATCCTACAGCAGAGGCTGAATCAGAGTGATGATGAGAGCTCTCTTCTGGGTTCATTGATTGCAGGCAGGCACTGGGTCAATGTTCAGGTAAAAATATACCTGGGAACGGAGCTCAGGAGACATGGTAGAGATGGAGAAAGTGTACAGTTGAAGTTGTGCATCTTATTTGCTTTATATATGAGTAGAATGATCACATATTAAATATATAATGAAAATTATTTTGATACTGATAATGTTAAATATTAATATAATTGATAATATTGTGTTACAGGTCTATAAAAAGTATTTGATAGGAATTTTCTTAAGTCCCCCAAGAGTTCCGAATTTTTTACTCTTCTTGGCCTTCTTTCATAAATATGGTCTCCCACCTAGTAAAGGGTTTCACAATCAGACTTGACTCTAATTGCAGTGTTTGTGCTCGAATCTCAACCCTTCCTCCTCCCAATGTCTAGATAAATATCTGTATATAATTGGCACCCAGTGCATGTTTAATGGATGCTGACTGCATACTACGTGTAACCCAGGACAACCTGAAGTTGCAAATCATGTGTCTGAAGAGGAAAAAAAAAGGAGGGAGCCAAAGGATATAATCCTTGACTGAAAAAAAAAAAAAAAGAAATTGTAATGATGAATTAAGAAGTAAAACAAAAAGGGGGCACCTTGGTGGCTCAGTCACTTAAGTCTCTGCCTTCAGCTCAGGTCATGGTCCCAGGGTCCTGAGATCAAGCCCTGCATCAGGCTTCCTGCTAGGTAGGGAGCCTGGTTCTTCCTCTCCTACTCCCTTCCCCACCCCCCATGCTCACTCGCTCTCTTTCTCTCTCTGTCAAATAAATAAATTTAAACAAATCTTTAAAAAAGAAGTAAGCAACAACAACAACAACTGACCAAGTACAATAAAATAAGAAAGAAAAGATTTGGAATGATAATGGTAATTTGGGGGAGAGAGATCATAATTTGGCAAAAAGAGACAGGTTATAATTTTGGGAGTTTTTGCTCTGGCCTAAATGTTTTGAATTAGTAATAGATGGGGTAATCGGTCTACAATTCATTTCATGTTTCCAGGGGTAAATTGTTCTCATTTGAGGAACTTGAAGATACTTGCAGCCAGTTTCTTTGTGTACAAATGGTAATTTCTCAGCATGGTTCATGTTGTTAAACATCTACTCTGTGCAATGTCCCACAGCTCATTCCATGGAGGGTTTAAAGTGCCTCAGTTTCTCCTTTCCTTCTCGAGTTCCCTCATCCTGCCCGTCCGTGCTGGCATCTTGAAAGGACCTTTTGTACTTGGCCTTTTTTTTTTTTTTTTTTTTTTTTTTTTTTGCATTTGCTCTTCCCCTCCCTGGGTTACTCCTCTCAAGATGTCCCCATGGCTCGCTCTCTGTCAGGGTTCCGCTGAAATAATAGGTTATTAACAGGGACTCTGACTCCTTCACCTAAAATCCCCGTATTTACCTTGTTCCTTTCCCCTGCCTTTATTTTTCCCTGTGGCACTTATTACCAACTTGCACATGCTTTTACAGCTTAGACAAATTGTGCATTTATTTATTGTTTACTAGCTGTCTCCACCCACTGGATTGTGAGTTCTTTGAGAGGAAGAACATATTTTGTTCATGGATGTTCATAGGACATGTGTGGGCATGTCCCTTTTCCTCAAGTTTTTAGTGTGACAACTGCTCAAGGGGAGAGTTTCTGTCTCAGGAATATCTGTATCCACTGACATGCCTCACAGAGTATGTAACATACGATACATATTTGCGGAAATCCAAGAGGAGATGGAACTTTAGCAGGGCTTTACAAAGGTAGTTGGGATTTAGGTGAGTGACAAGTACAAGACATGGCATCAATCTTCTGAATAAGAAGCAGATGGAGCTAGGCTTAGTTCCCTTTGACATGAAGTTAGGATATGCTGGCAAGAGCAGAGACTTAAAGTTTAAGAAAAGAGAGTGATACGGTTGGGGATAAATTCTAGAAGGTTTGTGTTGACAAGGATAGCGCATGTTACATTTTTAAATGAGGCCTATGCTTTTGAGCATGTGAGGAAATAAGAGTATATTTGAAAAATGTGTTTTACTCATAAATTCATACACATGCATTTCTCTTGAGTATGTACCTAGGATCAGAGTAGCTATGTTTTGGGGATGCCTTGTTGTCCACGTCACTTGATTTGGTACAAGGAGAAATTAGGGTAGAGTGATCAGAAATTAAGTCTGTAGAAATAGACTGGATGGGTGTGACAAGACTAGAAAAGAAACAGGTGTGAGAAACAATAGAAATGGAGAACAGTATTTTCACATGCAGGAGTTTCAGAGGTGGTCCCAAATTCCGTTGGGAACATGGTTTTCCTGGGAAATCGAAGTTTAGGGAGGAGAAAACCAAAATGAAATGTCAGCTGGCTGGTGACAATGTGGCCAGGAAGTCAAGGGAGACCCCTGAGGTTGGAAACAGACACTGGGAATTAGCAACACCTGGCTGATAGTTGTGCTAATATTCCCAGAGCATTTGGGACTTGCGGTTCTCATCGACTTGTTTATACAAGAAGTGTTTGTGGGGCACTCATTTTTCAAAAATTCTTCCAGACACTGAGGATGCAGCATCGACCAAGCAGAATAAATCCCTGCCCTCATGTACTTGACATTCTAGTTAGAAAAAGATATGGCCTATAGTATCTATGGGTGATAAGTGATGGGGAGAAAAAGCTGGGCAGGAAGGTAGAGATTTAAAGTGCAGAGGGCAGGGAGATTGCAATTTCAAACAGCCTGGTCAGAGCAGGTATCATTGAGAGGGTGAGCAAAATCTGAAGGAGGTGCGGATGTGAGCCCACTGAAATCTGGGAGAGCAGTTTACAGGAAGCAAGAAAGCAAAGGCCCTGATCCCACCCCTCATGTTTAAGGAAAATCAAGGAGGCCAGTGTGGCGGGGTGAGAGAGAAGTAGAGAAGGAAGGGGTGAGGAAAAGGGCCTTGTCTTGCTTGGTGAGCCAAACTTAGGGTTTACTCTGAAAGAGAAGAGAATCTGGTGAAGAGTTGGGAGCAGACGAACATGATGGGACTTGTATTTTAAATGGCGCCTTCTGCTTGCTCTGTGATTATAGAGAAGTGACTCATCTGGAGTGGAGGTGGGCTTATTGCTCTAGTTAAAAGCATTTTTGTTTAGACAAAATAATTAACCACTTGACTTTTGAATTCCCCCAAACGCCATCTTTTTAGGTTTCGATTAGACTTCCCTCATTTCCCCTGAAACACATTTCCAGCATTTTCTTTAGCATTTCTCAAAATCTTGCATCACTGCTGCCTTGGAAAATTCACATTAGGAAGCTTCCTGGGTTAGGTGGAAGAGAAATGGCTATTAAATCATCTCTTCTATTGACTGTGTTCTCAAGTGCAGACAACATTAATCTTACTGAATTTTATTTCATTTTCTAGGTCTTCTTTCTAATAAAGGCTTAAGGTAAATGTATTTGGAGAAGTCGGTCATAGATGGCCTACACTTTCCACTGGTTCCAATTACAGTTAGAATTAATGGTCTCTGGAGGGTAGCACCCATTGTATCACAAAATATGTGCTGAATATGTATTCAAAATCATTTTACTGCTGTGGTATTAAAACAGCAACAAACTCTAGAAAACTCCAAGCAGGACTTTAACCTACTCTGGTGTGTCTGAAACTTTTGAGACACCTTTCCTTTCATATTGACCTTAGTCTCAAAATGTCTAAAGTTCTGACCTAAATTTAGCTCAGATATTGCAAGTAATTGGGAAGAGATAGCTGCTTGAGAATTTAGGTTGTTGGTTTCCCTGCTTAAAATCTATTTAAGCATGAGGAAACAAAATGAGCATGACACGTATAAGCCTATATATCTATTAGTCACTTTTTAATACGTTCAGTGTTTTTCACAACACACTGCTGTGCCATTTAGGAGAGACCATGTACTGGCTCAGTGTTCATAGAGCCTGTAAACAAACAAAATTACATAATGCCCCCCTGAAGATAAATGAATCCAGCACCCCTGGAATGAGTTAAAATTTTCTTTAAACTTTGATAAATATTTGTCTTAGGAATCTGAACATTCTAATTCAAATAACTCAATAAACTAAAGTAAAATTTGCTATTATGTCAGTTCCTTTGCTTAGGTTATATCAAGTAATGATATAAAATGATTGTCTAGTATAACTAACCAAACTGTAGTGAGACAAACACTTGGTATATTCTTGAAATTATTAGTGAAAGTTTCAATTTGAGTTATAAAAATCCTAAAAAGAATTAGGGCTTTACTTTAAGTAATTGAGGAATAATTTTTACTATGCAGTCCTATTGCAAATAAACTCTAAGATCCCTTGAGTATTTGACCTGGTGTCCTGCTGTATAAGAAAATTTCTGTTTTAGCGGGATCGAGGCAAACCACGAAAAAAACTGTTAACTCTAGAGAACAAACTGATGGTTACCAGAGGGGAGGTGGGTAAGGGGATGGGGGAAATAGGTGATGGGGGTTAAGGAGCGCACTTGTGATGAGCACAGGGTGTCGTATGGAAGTGTTGAATCACTATATTGTACACCTGATATTAACCTTTTTAGGTTTCGAATGTTAACTAATTGGAATTTAAATAAAAACTTAGAACACACGAGATTGTAATCATAAATCTCATTTTTGTCAAACACTTCTCTAGAACAACCCCTGAGCTCCAACAAAGTAACAGACCTTATAACTAAGGTTGTGGATTAGGTAGAGTATATTCTCTTCATGGTTACCCTGATTAAGTAGAGGACATATGAAAATGTTCAGATTCCCACAAAGATATGCACACATAAAAGGCATACCTGCTTGGTTTGGTTAATTCACAATCTCCTCATCCACTCATGCCCACTGTTTGGGACTCCTTGGGATATTTAAAAATTGAAATCCAGTAATGTCCCTGCTGCTTTGGACAGGGGTATGGGGCTCGTGAAATTTCTAAAATAACAAATGGGACTGTTTAAAAGAATATGGCTTCATACAAAAATGACTTAAAAATCTAGAGAAAACTGAAATTTTAGGAACAGATGTTTTTCTGATAGGATTTTCTAAGAAAGCAACAAGGAAATGGTTCATCTTTCTCCCCAGGAAATAACACGCCAGGTCTATTTCTAACAATTTCCCATGATAATCCTTCAGAGATAGGAAGTAGATTGAAATTAGTTTCTGATCTGATTTGACTGTTTCTGTCACTTACAATTCCATAGTTACTCTGCTTACCTAAACCAGCCTTCCCTGGGTATCCTTTTCTGTCTTAATGTAATACCTTCCCTCTGCATGGCTGGGAAAATAGTTGTGCATGTTTGTGTGTTAAGTATTGACTTTTCCCCCTAATCCTTTGTTTAATAAATAAAAAAAAAATGATAGAAAATGTAGTTTGGTGAAGAGGTCATAGATTTGAAAGCTTTGCCTCTGAGGGAATTCACCGAAATTTTCTCTGATAAGGAAAAGAACATTCAGCCCCACCCACACAGATCATAGGGAAAATGAACCAGATGACAAACCTCAGCTGTAAAAGTTAGGCCATGAAATGTTGCCTGTGATTTTATTGCAGTGACTCACAGCTCTATAACAGTTGCCTTTGTAGAAAACAGAGACACTCAAGTACTCAAAAAAATACCTCTCATCTTGGAGATTCAAAAGGCATTATTTTTTTTTATTAGAAATAAGCACTGTTGAGGAATATAACCATAGGAGGTGGGGATACTTTAATTTACTGCTGCATTGCTAGTGTGTTTCATAATATCTACCATACAATAAACCCTTAATAAGTAACTTTTGCATTGTGGGTTGATAAAAGAATGAAAGAATGCCATTTCTTGATTTGTCCTTTTTGACAGCATGAGAAAGTTATTTGGATATTAAATATTTTATTCAGCAGTTTAGTGACTTGTTCATTCATTAAATGCATATTGCCTGCAACATACCAATGTTAGGTAGGTCCTAGGGAAAAATGACAAATCACAGGGGCATCATCCATGATCTCATGGTGTTTACCTTAGAATGCATTTTGCTATCAGGATGAAACAGTAGAATGAGAGTGTATGCTGAAGTTTCTTATGCTATTATTGCGACTAATTTCATATTGGATGGATGCTTTCTAGTTGTGCCTTGCTAATAAGCATGTCATCAGTTCTGAAGTTGAGCTATGCATCAACAGTATCGAGAGAGCTTGCAAAATAAATTTCCAGGCCCCAAACCACATCCATTCAATCAGAATTTCTAGAGTTGTAATCTAGAAGTCTGTATTTTTAAGAAACTGTAGATCTGTCTGATGAAGCAAAATGGGCAATCAGGAAGCCCTATTCAGGGATAGAGAAATCTGAAATTACTATTAGTATAGGGTAAAGGTTTATGTCCATGCCCAACCTAACAGTAAACATCAGTTGACTATTTTTCAATGTCACATCATTTTTTTTTAAAGATTTTATTTATTTATTCATGAGAGACAGGGGAGGAGAGAGAGGGGGGGAGAGAGAGAGAGAGAGAGAGAGAGAGAGAGAGAAGCAGGCTCCCAAGGAGCAGGGAGCCCGATGTGGGACTCGATCCCAGGACCCTGGGATCATGACCTGAGCCGAAGGCAGACACTTAACCATCTGAGCCACCCAGGCGCCCACAATGTCACATCATTTTATATAAAGAGAGGAGCAATAAAATGGCCTCTGCCACTGGCCCACCTCATCATATTCTGTACTGTAATTTTTCTCCAGCAATCTTGCCATCATCCTGTGGTTTTATTCATCCGAGTCTTCCGGTACCGCTTACCATTCTTTGGATAATGTACCTCTTCATGTTTCCTCTTCACTGCTCTTTTTCCTATAGTCAAAACCAACTGAGGACACACTTTCTCCCTGGGTACTTAGAGGGTTTATTTCACTGGCTCCATTAACTTTCACTGTCATCAAAAGAACGTTGCCTTTTCTACACATCCCTGCTCTAATTGTGTAATCCTCACCTGTGTAACGATGTACTTATGTACATGACGAAAAATCCAATTTTTGATCATCCATACAAGGAATTTTAGACCCAGGATCATCGTGTATCCAGAGTTTCCCATAACTCGCATTTTTGATGGTCTCATTGATTTAATCCCCTGGCACTTAGCTCCGAAAGAACCGTCTCTTTAAGCTTTCATAGCTCTCTTCCCTGTGTGTGTGTGTCCACTTTAAAAGGGGTGCTACTAGACCCTGCCAACCATCTGGGCCAAAGTGTCAGGCTTGAGTGAGAACTTACTTAGTCTCTACCAAATGCCGGCACTGCTGCATGAGAACGAGCTATGTTGGCACTAGTGACCCGCCCACTGTTTGAACTAGCAGTGCGGAGCCGTGGCTTTGGTTCTGAAGAGGGCATAAGAGACACTGAGCCAACGTGATGGCACTGGAGGATGGGGCAAGCGATGCCTCATCCCAGGCTTTCAGCAACCGGAGATAGGCTTCACGGTCTCAGAACTGCAGAGAGTGTATGTTCCTTGCAATACATAATGCAGAGAATTAAAAATTCTCAATAAAGAGATTGATTGATTTTTTTTTTAAAGATTTTTATTTATTTGACAGAGAAACAGCGAGAGCAGGAACACAAGCAGGGGGAGTGGGAGGGGGAGAAGTAGTCTTCCTGCGGAGCAGGGAGCCCCATGCAGGGCTCGATCCCAGGACCCTGGGATCATGACCTGAGCCGAAGGCAGACGCCTAACGACTGAGCCACCCAGGTGCCCCAAGAGAATTATTGAGAATGCTTCTGTAGAGCAGATGACTAAACGAACAACTTTTCCTGAAGAGGAGGAATCTGACTATATCCATTCTCCTCCTTACATAGAGGTGAAGGACAATAAGCACACTTCTTCATCAAAAATACCCACAAGATTTTTCTATTTGAGGAGTAAGGAGAGTATTTGAATTTCTCTTTACTTTTTTTTAGTCAAGAATGACACTTTTGAAGCTTAAGTAATAATCATGTCTAATTTATTTAGCCCCAGCCCCCCATCTTACCATAACAGCCTAGGACCCCATGTCAGGGGTCTGGTTGAGCTTATAAGACCTCCAAACCATAAAAGATGATAATAACTTATTACTAGTTATACTTTTACACCATAAGTTTGGGTGACTTATTATACAGCCAAAAAAATAACTGATCTGTCTCTATCCTTTGCAGTTTTGTGATGTTGATTGTTAAAGGAAGCCAGATTGTTTTTCCGGTGGCATTTCCTACTGTCAAGATATTGAGACTTACATCCCCTGTCGTTGTTGTTTTCTTTAAACCTCTTCCTCTATTGCATGGTTCATTATTGAAAATAAAATGCGTGTAAAATTGTGTTGAAAACAATAAACAGAAATATGTAAAGTTTGGAATCACAAATGACTGTGGTTTATTGCTGCCTGGTAGAAGATCAAAGTGTAGTAGTTTTGTTTGCCTGTGAGTTTTTGTACAGCTATAGTTTTTGAATTTCATAATTAATAACAAAAATAATACATAAGAGTAACAATATATCCCTAAAATATTTTAAGAACTTTTTAAGGCATCATTTTAAGGAAAACTAGGTGTTAAGTATTTGTGACGTTCACTAATAATGGTTTTTAGTTTTGAAAGCACTATTTAGTGAAAATTTGGGATGATGCAAATTTAGGGCTCTGTCAACCAAGGAAAATTTTACTTCTCTTCTTGCAGGTTAATCTTTGAACTGATTTTAACCTGAAGAATCTCTTGATATAATTTATCCCATTGCTGAAAATGGAGTTAATTAGGCATTCTTTTTTGCATCGTAAATTCCATTTTTCTTTTACATCTCTGATCTTAAACATAATCTGATCTATTTTTAAAGAGAAGTGGTATAAAAAAGGGGGGTATAGAAAATGCCAGTTTAAATTAATGTGGAATTAAATTTAACAGAAATTAAATTCCTGTGGAAATTAATAAGGTCTGTGAGAGAGAATTTTTGTTGCATTTGGTTTGTTAGCATAACTTGAAATCAGCCTAAACAACTGCTTCTGTTTTCAGAGGTTTTAATTTTGCAGTCGTGTCAGCATTCTCCTGATGCTCACAACCGCTGGGCAATTAGTTTTTGATTTTTTAGCTTGAATTGCCATTGCTTTCATTACTGCTTGAGCTAAGCAAAAACATCCTGAATAAGACTTCTGTATAACCCTATTTTATAAACATTTTAAATCACATTTATAGGTGAAACTATCGACGTGTCAAGCTGCAAGTTTATTAACATGTAGTAATGTTCACATGGGACCAGGAACACAGAAAATTGCAGCAGTATTTCTAGACCAAACCTATGGTTGACACAAATGCTTGCCTTTTCTTTAATTGAAATGAATATTAAACTGATTTAAAATGCTGCTTATTCTTGTTATTTGAGGAGCCTACATTCTTAATAATCTAATTTCCATTGTGTGATGGCCTGAAACAAAGTGCTTACTTGGAGAGGAGCAATTTGTGGAAACAGATGCACTTGAACTGAAATAACCAACCTCCTGTGACCTCCTGAAGGGTCTGTGGTCCATCTGAGAGACCCCAGTTGCAGCTCAGTCTGGCTATGTCCTAACCTCTTCTCACTTTCCCAGAGTTCTCTAATAAGTCTAAATGACTGTTAAGAACAAGAGTTGCATCTCTATCACAGAAAAGGGCATTTAATTATTACTCTTAACATAGGTCATCACTGAGAAAGCAGCTGATGTCTGACACTTACACAGTCCTTAACTGTATAATCATTACTGGATCCAGGTCAGTTCTCATTTCTTTTTTGCTTGTTCATCTTTTTATGATTAGTAGAGTTGTTTACCATTGTTGGAAGTTCATATTTGTATCAAATCCCATGCTAGGTGCATTATGTCTAACTTCCCACAATCCCACATTTTAGGCAATAATATCGGTGTTTTGCAGATGAGGAAATGGAGGCCTAAGGCCAAATCCCAAAGCTAGAAAGTGGGAGACTCAGGATTCATTTTCAATTCTCACTTGATTCTTTCTGTTCTTCCATGGGATAGTAGCCAAATTTCACTTGCATTACAAAATGTGAAATGTTGTGCCCCTACTGCTGACTTCTCACTGTTATGACCAGAGGGTCCCCTCCCTGCCCCACCACCCCCCATCTTGAGCTACACACTCTGTGCTACAATTGATTTTTTTTTTTAATGAGGTAAAATTGGTAAAAAACTAGTTTTAGGTGTACAAGGTAATAATTCAATTTTTATATATGCTACAAAATAATCACCACCAGTATAGTTACCTTCTGTCACCATGCAATTGACCACCTTCGCTCATTTTGCCTACCCCCCAAGCTCCTTCTCTTTTGATAATCACCAATCTCTTGTCCGTATCTATGAGTTTTATTTTGTTTTTGTTGGTTTGGTTTGCTAGATTTCACATGTAAGTGAAATCATATGATATATATCTTTCTCTATATGACTTAACATAATACCCTCAAGGTCCACCCATGTTGTTGCAAATAGCAAGATTTCCTTCTTTTTGTGAATGAGTAATATTCCAGTGTGTGTGTGTGTGTGTGTGTGTGTGTGTGTGTGTGTGTGTGTGTGTTACACAACATATCCTTTATCCATTCACCTGTTGATGGATACTTGGGTTATTTTCCATATCTTGGCTATTATCAATAATGCTACAGTGAATGTAGGAGTGTGTATATCTTTCTGAGTTAGTGTTTTTGTTTTCTTCTGATAAATAACCAGAAGTGGAATAACTGGTATTTCTATTTTTGATTTTTTGAAGCATCACTATACTCTTTCCTACAGTGCCGGTACCACCTTACAATCCCACCGGCAGTGTGTGATGGCTCCCTTTTCTCCACATCCTCTCCAATACTGGTTATTTTTCATCTTTTTTGATAATTGCCCTTCTAACAAGTGGGAGGTGATAACTGTGGTCTTGACTTGCATTTTTCTGATAATTATCCTGATGAGTGATAGTGAACATCCTTTCATGTGCCTGTTGGCTTTCTCTGTTTTCTTCAGAAAAAAGTCTATTTAGATTCTCTGCCCATTTTTAAGTCAGATTATGTGGTATTTTGCTATTGAGTCTTTGAATTCTTTACATATTTTGGATATTAACCCCTTGTTGGATATATGACTTGAAAATATTTTCTCTCATTTAGTAGGTGGCCTTTTCATTTTGTTGATGTTTCCACACTGTGTAAGACTTTTTAGTTTGTTATAGTCCCACTTCTTTATTTTTACTTTTGTTGCTGTTGCTTTTTGTTGGATCCAAAATTTCAACACCAAGACCAATGACAAGGAGTTAAATACCTATGTGTTTTTCTAGGAGTTGTATGGTTTCAGGTCTTACATTTAGGTCTCTAAGGCATTTTGAGTTAATTTTTGTGTACTGTGTAAGATAATGGTCTAGTTCCAATTTTTTTTTTGTATGTGACTGTCCAGTTTTTCCATTAACATTTATTGAAGACACTACCCTTTGCCCATGTGTATATTCGTGGATCTTTTGTAGTAATTTAAGAATGTATGAATAATTATATGCATGGGCTTACTTTGAGACTCTTTTTCTATTCCATTGATCCATGTCTGTTTTTATGGCAATACCATGCTGTTTTGATTACTATAGCTTTGTTTAGTTTGAAATTAGGGAGCACGGTACCTCTGGCTTTGTTCTTTCTCAAGATTGCTTTGGCTACTTGGAGTGTTTTGTGGTCCTGTACAAAATTTAGAATTACTCTAGTTCTGTGAAAAATGCCATTGGGATTTTGATAGCAAAATGGCAAAATGCCATTTGCACTGAATCTGTAGATTGCTTTGGGTAGGACAGACATTTTAACGATTATAATTCTTCCAATCCATGAGTATGCAATATCTTTACATTTGTGTTTTCTTCATTTTTAAAATTAATGTCTTACAGTTTTCAATATTCGGATCTTCCACTTCCTTGGTTAAATTTACTCCTACATATTTCATTCTTTTTGATGCAATTGTAAATGGGATTGTTTTTATTTATCTCTCTTTCTGGCAGTTCATTATTAATGTGTAGAAATGCAACAGATTTCTGTATCTTGATTTTTGTATCCTACAACTTTACTGAATTCATTTATTCTAACAATGTTTTGGTGAAGTCTTCAGGGTTTGCTATAAATAGTATCAGTTGATCTGAAATAGTGACAGTTTTACTTCTTCCTTTCCAATTTGGTTGCCATTTATTTATCTTATCTAATTGCTGTGGCTAGGACATAGAGCTGTATGCTGAGTAGAAGTGGTGAGTGAGAATCCTTGCATTGTTCCTGATCTTAGAGGAAAAGGTTTTAGCTTTTTTACCATTGGGTATGATGTTAGCAGTGGGCTTGTCATATATGGCCTTTATTATATTGAGTTCCATTCTTTCTGCACCCCCTTTGTGGAGAGTTTTTATCATAAGTGGATGTTGAATTTTGTCAAGTTTTTTTTTTTCCTGCATCTTGATTGGCTTCTTTTATCTTCATTTCATTAATTTGGTGTATCACATTGATTGATCTGTGGATGTTGAATCATCCTTGCATTTCTGAAATAAATCTCAATTGAACATGGTGTATGCTCCTTTAATGTATTGTTGAATTAAGTTTACTAATATTTTGTTGAGAAGATTTGCACACCTGTATTCATCAGGGATATTGGCCTGTGATGATGATGGGGTGTGTGTGTGTGTGTGTGTGTGTGTGTATATGTGTTACCCTTGCCTGGTTTTGTATCAGGGTAATGTTGGGTTTGTAAAATGAGTTTGGAAGCCTTTTCTTCTCTTCAGTTTCTTGGAAGAATTTGAGAAAGATTGGTATTAAATCTTTGAATTTTTGGGAGAAGTCACCACTGAGTCTGTCTGGACTTTGGTTTGTTGGGAGGTTTTCAATTACTGATTCAATCTCCTCAGTAGAAAATCTGAATAGACCAATTATTATGTCTTCCTAATTCAGTCTTGGAAGAGTGTATATTTCTAGGAACTTAACCATTTCTTCTATGTTGTAGAATTTTTTGGGAGATAAGTTGTTCATAGTAGTCTCATGACTCTTTGTATTTGTGTGGCTATCAGTCATGACTTGCTCTCTTTCATTCCTGATTTTATTTATTTGAGCCTTCTCTCTCTCTCTCTCTCTCTCTTTTTTCTTGGTGAGTCCAGCTAACAGTTTATCAATTTTGTTGATCTTTACAAAGAACCAGCTCTGATTTTTCAATATTTTCTATTTTTTGCCCCTGTTTCATTTATTTCTGCTCTGATATTTATTATTTCCTTTCTTTTACTAGCTTTGTGATTCGTTTGTTCTTCTTTTTCCAGTTTCTTTGGGTGTAAAGTTAGATTGAGGGGCTTTTTTTTTTTTCCTTACATAAGCCTGTGTCACTATGAACTTCCCTTTTAGAATGCTTTTACTCCATCCCATAGATTTTGGGTTATTGTATTTTAATTTTCATTTGTTCAAGGTATTTTTTAATTTCCCCTTTGATTTCTTCATCAACCCATTGGTTGTCAGTGGCATGTTGTTTATTAGTCTCCACATGTTTATGATTTTTCCAGTTTTGGTAATTGATTTCTAGTTTTACACCACTGTGGTAGGAGAAGATGACTGATATGACTTCAATCTTCTTTAAGTTATTGAGACTCCTTTTATGGCTTAACACACGATCTATCCTGGAGAATGTTCCATGTGCACTTAAGAAGAATGTATATCCTACTGCTTTTGGATAGCATGTTCTGTACTTAGCTCTTTAGTCCATTTAGTCTAATATGTTGTTTAAAGTTGATTTTTGCCTTATTGGTATTTTGTTTGGATGCTCTCTCACTGATTTAAGTGAGGTATTAAAGTCTCCTACTGTTTTTGTATTGCTATCAATTTTTTTCTTTAGGTCTGTTAATATTTGCTTCATATATTTAGATGCTCCTATATTGGGTACATAAATATTTACAAACGTTACATCTTCTTGTTGGATTGACCCCTTTATCATTATATAATATTTTTTTGTCTTCTATTATAGTCTTTGTTTTAAACTCTCTTTTGAGCGCTCTGGCCCTCCTCCCCAACTCTGCTCGCACACACACACACACACACACACACACACACACACACACACACACTCTCTCTCTCTCTCTCTCTCTCTCTCTCTCTCAAATATTTTTTAAGAAGTCTATGTTGTCCTATATGAGTATAGCTACACCATTTTTTTCTGTCTCCATTTGCATGGAATATCTTTTTCCATCCCTTTACTTTCAGTCTATGAGTGTCCTCAGATCTGAAGTGAGTGTCTTGTAGGCAACATAAAGATGAGTCTTGATTATTATTCATTCAGACACTCTATGTCTTTTGTCTGGAGAATTTAGTCCATTTATACTTAAAGTAATTGTTGATAGGTATGTACTTATTGCCATTTCTTTAAATGCTCTGTGGTTGTGTTTGTAGTTTTTCTCTATTCTTTTTTCTCTTGTTTCCTTTCCTTGTGGTTTGATGCCTTTCTTTAATGTTTTGTTTAGATTCCTCTCTCATTACTTTTGTGTATCCACGATAGGTTTTTGCTTTGTGGTTGCCATGTTCACATATATATATGTGAATGTTATATATGTATATAAAATGTCATTTTATATATAATATATATAATGTCATATACATAATGCCATATAAAGAGAGATAATATAATAAGTGGATAATGTATATAATATAGATTATATATAATCAGTATGTAATACAATATATATATGATCAGTCTATTTTAAGTTTATAGCAACTGAAATTTGAATGCATTCTAAAAGCTGCATTTTTGCTCTCCACTCCATATTATTGGTTTTTAATCTTCTATTTTACATCTTTTTATTTTGTGTGTCCCTTAACTAATTATTGTAGTTATGACTAAACTTACTACTTTTGTCTTTTAACTTTAATATTAGCTTTATAAGTCTTTAAACCACTACTTTTATTATCTATTCACCTTTACCAGTGGGATTTTTACTTTAATATATTTTCTTGTTAGTAATTAGTGCCTTTTCTTTTCAGTTTAAAGAAGACTCTTTAACATTACTTCTGAGGCCAGTTAGTGGTGATGAACTTCTTTAATTTCTCCTTGTCTGGAAAGCTGTTTATTTCTACTTCTATTCTGAATGATAACCTTGCCAGGTGGAATATTTTTAGCTGGAAGTTTTTTCCTTGAAGTACTTTGAATATATCATGCCTCTCTTTTCTGACCTGCAAAATTTCTGCTGCAAAATTAGTTGACAGTCCCTCTATGTAACATTTTTTTTTTCTCTTGCTGCTTTTAAGATTCCCTCTCTATCTTTAACTTTTGAAATTTTAATTGTGTGTGTCTTGGTATAGCTCTCTTTGGGTTTATCTTACTTGGAACTCTTTGTGATTTTAGATCTGGATGTCTGTTTCATTCTCCAGATTAGGAAAGCTTTTAGCCATTCTTTCTTCAAGTAAGTTTTTGGCCCCTTTAGCTCTTCTTATGATAAAAATGTTATTTGGCTTGTTGTTATCCTGTAGGTCCATTAAGCTATCTTCATTTTTATTTTTATTTTTGTAATTTTTACTGCTGTCTTAGTGAATTCCATTTTTTTATCTTCCGGCTTTCTGATCTGTTCTTTTACTTCATCCAGTCTGCTATTGAAACTCCCTAGCATATTTTTCAGTTCATTTATTGCATTCTTCAGTTCTCTGACTTCTGTTTGGTACTTTCTTGTGTTATCTATCTCTTTGCCGGACTTCTCTCATGTTCATCCATTCTTCTGCCAAAATGGGTGAACATCTTCATGACCATTATTTGAACTCTTTATCAGGTAGAATAATCATATCAGCTCATTAAGGTATTTTTCTGAGGTTTTGTCTTGTTCTTTCACTTGTAAGATTTTTCTTTGTTCCTCATTTGCTTGACTCTCTGTGGTTGTTTCTATTTATTAGGCAAAATAGCTATATCTCCCAGTCTTGAAGGAGTGGCCTTGTGTAGGAGATAAATGTTATTGTTCACACTTGCCCTAGCTCTTGGTTGTCTTTTCAATTTTTGTTATTAAGTAGCCTAAATGATTCTTGATAAGTCCCAGTTGTTGAGGGCGCACCAAAACTTGGACTTGCCAAGTGTTCCAAAGGGAGAGATGTCTGTCAGCAACTAGTTTCAGGCTGATTGGAAGCTAGATCCTTAATCAGCACTGTTTAAAGTAGACAAATGTATATAGTCCTGTGTAAACTCTGCTGGCTTCCAGACCAGAAGATCTGGAGGTGTCCCCCAGGTGATAGTGGCAAAAATTGGGGCTTCAGATGAGTGTATTTGTTCCTTTCTGGGTGCTGCCAGCAAACTGTGGCTAGGTCAAGGGAGGACTTGAAGATGGTGTCTCCCTGTCTCTATTTTCTGAGAGTGTCTTTGTAGCCTCTACATGTGTGACAGACCTGAAGCCTAGGTTAAGGAGACCTGAAGACAGGTTAAGCCCACAGGCTGGCTTTCTGTGCAGTACCTGGGTTGGGTAACCCACCCCAAACTATCTTTCTGATGGTTATAGTCTTATGGGGCCCAGAAAGGCAAGCCCCTCTGGCCACCATGGCTAGGTGATCAAGGGGGTGGTCCCTGAATGGATTGCACTCACCTGCCAGCTATAGCAAGGCCATGAGACAGGGTTGAGGGCAAGGCATATTTACAGCCTTAATGATGCAAGGGAAAAGTGCTGGGCATGGGACATGCCTGCAATTAGCAAGGCCAACAATGTTGGGAGTGGAGTACGCTCATGGCTTTAGAGAGTCTATGTTTCTACACACCTGCCTATTTCAGCAAGAAAGAGGGGGAGTACAAAAAAGTGTTCATCAGTGCCTCCACCCCCAAAGAAAGACTCATTGATTCCTGCTCCTCTGGCAGATGGTTTATGATTAACAAATCTCCTTCACATGTAATCCAGTCACCTCTCAAACTACTGCCTTTTTATTGGGTCCTGGGATGTGTAAGTCCACACATGAGCCTCTCTAAAGCATTATATCATATCCCCACAACCCTGTGGTCCCATCAATGTTAGAACAGGTCATTTTTGAAGCTAGACAGTTTTGGGGTCTTGTCTCTCTGGTGCATGTCTCAAGGTTCAGGTTGTGCATTATAGGACACAAATCCTTTGTTCCTCAGGGAGAGGCTCTGTACCCATGAGACTCCTCCCTATTGTGGGTCACTGTGCTGGGGGTAGGGTTTTTGGTGAGACTACATCTCTTCCTCTCTTACTGGACTCAATGGGAGGGCTTTTATCCCTTGTTGTGGAGGGAGCTGTTCAGCTAGTTTTCAGTTACTTTTCAGTGGGAATCATTCCAAACGTAGCTGTAAATTTGGTGTGTCCAGGGGAGTAGGTGAGTTCAGTCTGTTTGCTGCCATCTTGGACCACCTCCATAACATTACAATTGAATTTTGAGTATTGAATAATCCTCTACCCACAAATAACTATTTATTAATGTCGTTCTCCCACTAATTTGGCTATGAGCTCTTTAACCGCAAGGGCCATAATTTACTAATCTTGTTACCTGTAGTGTTATATACAGAGTAATTACTCAGTGAATGGGATGGGATACCCTTCAATGGGCTAATAAGTTTACTTTGATACTCTGGCTCTCAACAACTCATTGTCCTCTGTTGCATTTTAGATAAAGCCAAGTTAACACACGCAATACTGTATTAATTAAAAACAAGATATAGACTGAAAGCTAGCTATTCAATAAAGGGCAGAATACATTTACTTTACTGTAACAATCATTCAAATTAATTAGAAAAAAAAAACCCAACACATTTTATATCCTGTTTTACTTAGCTCTGCTAAGACTTGGGTTAAAGTTGCCCTAAGTTTACATTCAGAACGCCAAGGATAAAATTTCCAAAAGGATGAAGGCAGGATTCCCACTGACAACATCATTGATGGATACTTGACTATATCTTTTTTCTTTTTTTAAAGATTTTATTTACTTATTTGAGAGAGTGTGAGTGAGCGAGAAAGCATGAGCAGGGGCAGAGGGAGAAGCAGACTCCCTGCTGAGTAGGGAACCCAGCATGGGGCTCTATCCCAGGACCCTGGGATCATGACCAGAGATGAATGCAGACACTTAACCAACTGAGTCACCAGGCATCCCTTGACTACATCTTAATAAGGAGGAAACCTTATATACATAATAAAATGAGATAGCATGAATACTTGCAGCTGCTTAGATTTACACAATGAAAATCAATTATATTTGTCAAGAAGGGGCGAATACAAGCTTTGCAAATGTTCATATGCAAAATTTTCTGGAATTTTAATTATCTCTAAGCTTGTCATGACCCAAAGGTTCAGAGAAAACCATAACAATAGCAACAACAATAACAATAACATTGAATAAGTGATGTAGAATGTTGAGATCATGATGAATAAAGAGATCTGGTTTTGTCTTAGAAATCTTGGACTTTTTTGTTTTTAAATGAGGATGGTAAAGATTAGCACTGGTCATATAATAATATCCTCATGAATATTTGTCTTCTTCCTACATCCCATTGCATACTGGTCACATAAATTCTAAGACATGTTGCACAATTTGGACAGACATATTTAGGAAGGTATTGTACATTTGCGGAAATATGAGAATGTATGAAAGTTTGGAAATCAAGGCACGGGAAAATTGAAACAATGTGGCATGCTTAGCTTGCAGAATAGAGGACTATTTTCAAATACAGGAGCACACCATGTGGAAAAGTCTGGATTGATGTTGTATTTCTATAGAGGACCAGAGTCTGAAAATTACAGGAAGAAATTGTTTAGTCCATTTTTAAAAAAAGTTTAATAACTAGAGGACCCGGGAAAAAAATGAGGAAACTACTAAGTTGAACTAAAATTATGCAAGGTAACAGTCTGTTGAGGATCCTTCAAAACACTCCTTTTCAGATTTTATTAGAAACATGGACCTCTTGGGTATCTTGTTAAAATACAGATTCTGATTCAGTAGGTCAGGTGTAGGAACTGAGACACTGCCTTTCTAACTAGCTCCCAGGGGGTGGTTTAGCTGATGGACTTGATGCCATACTTTGAGCAGCTGCTATAAAAGAAAGTCCTCCATTAGAAGACAGACAATAGGTGATCACTAGCACACTTTAAATTATTCTATCAATTTATAAAATGAGGTATTATTTTTTGTTTTCCTTTTATTTATTTTAAACTTTTTTTTATAGTGCAATAAAACACAGATACAGAAAACCATACAAAACAAATATGAAGTTTGTGAGTTAGTATAAGGAGACTTTTCTCACAGCTACCACTCAGGTCAAGAAATAGAACATCTCTGCCATGTGTCTCATCTCATTCACATTCTCAGCTTCCCAAAAGAGAAACCACCATCTGGAATTTTGCAGTAACCACTTCCTTGAAGTTCTTTATTATCACCCAAATGAGAATTACTAGAATCTATTGTTTAGTCTCGGACAATTTTTAACTTGATATATCTTTGTCTTTTTTTTTTTTTTAAATCTACAGATTCTACTATCCTTTTCTTTCTTTCCTTTTTTTTTAAAAATTTTAATTATTTGAGTAATCTCTATACCCAATGTGGGGCTCAAACTCATGACCCTGAGACTAAGAGTCACATGCTTCTGTGACTGAGTCAACCAGGTGCTTCTCTCCTATCCTTTTCTTAAAATTTATCTGTTGAAGAACCTGGGTTATTTTACTTGTAGTTTTCCATAGTCTGAATTTTGTTGTTGGCATACTCCTGGTGTAGTTCAACCTGTTCTGTCCTCTGCTTTTCCTGGAAATTGGCAGCCATATTTAGAAACTTATTCTGACTTAGTTTGTATCCTTTTGCAAAGACTATTTTTGATGCTGTGTTATTTTATCAGAAGGCCCATGATACCAGATTTTCATTAGTTTTTGAGTTAATAGCCGTCAGTTCTCCATACCTGGCTCCATTAACCATGTTTTATCATTTTATTTACATTTTTTATCTCAGAAAATTTTATGTTTCCTCTAATCTATAATGGTATCATTTTATTTAGTAAAGGAAGGAATTTTTTCATCACCTTTTCCTCTTATTAGTCCATTTTCAAGATTATAAATTGGGTTCCTTGTCATCATTTTTAGAAAGTAACCAGTTAGTTTTTAAAATTATATAACATCATGAACTCATGGATTTAAATATTTTTTTGTATAAGTTCAATCCATTGCAATTCTTATTTTTATTGAAACTCAAATTGCCTCATCTTTGGTCAGTGGGAATCTGTTCAAGTTAGCTTCTGAGTTTTTTGGGTTTTTGTTTGTTTGTTTTTGTTTTTGAGGTAAACTAGTAGTCTGTGGCTCTGCCTCTTCGGTTACCCTGCCCACTGATTCCACCTTCCTCAGAATGCCTGAACTCCAGTCTTTGTTTTCTCAGCTCAGAGACCACTGGGCTCTGTTTGTGTTCTTCCTCCCTACATCATGATCCAGATCTGCCTCCAGGTAGAAGCTTCTGTCATTAGCCTCACCTTATTTAACTTCCTTACCTCAGAGATCAATCCTGTTTTGGATATTGCCCAATAACTAAAAATGACCATTTTATGTATTTTAGCGAGTTTTTAAGTTATTTGTACAGGGAGTGGAAGTCTGCTATGAGGTACTCCAACCTGGAGGAGTAGAATTTCCTTCATTAACTAAATTTTGTTATTTGTGGGGATAGCTTTTCCAGGGGTTTTGGTGTCTATTTGTTCTGTTTGTTTTACACTTCTACCTTTATTACTATCTTTTAAAACTCCCATCCAAAATATAGTCTTTTAAAAAATATGATTTTGCTTTTGAAGGGATATCATACCACATTTTTTTCTCTTAAAGGCTGTTTAAAAAGGAGTGAAAAACATTCCATTCAGACATTTTGAATGGATTCTTCCTTTATAAACAGATAAGGTACTGTCTTTAAGTTCAATTCTACCCAATGATATTAAACTCTCAGAATTAATGGTTCTTGAAGATGATAGAATAATGGTGTTCATAACTCATTTTTCTCCACAGTGACAATAAAAAACTGCAGAGCAATGTAAATGGGAGAAGAAAGTAATTGATACACTTGGGTAGGGCCAAACAATGCCTTTTTTGACCTGAGATTTTGAGATAATGACATTCCATACTTCTTATCTGTTAGCCTAAAATAATTAAAATATTAATAATGGCTTTGTAGATGTGTTTCTAGAGTACCACTAGATGTTGTATATGAGTTTGAAGAATCAAACAAGCGGAGTAGCCAGATAAGAAGTAAACTGCTTTGGATCAAAAAGATTCCAATCAGAATCTGCAGAATAGCTAATAACTAAAGGTAAAAATCCTGCATTTTAAAAGTCAGTGTGATTTTGTTACATATGGGGAAAAACTCTAGCCTGATACACTTAAGAAAAAAATGAAGCAAAATTATGCACTTAAAATGAAGGCAAAAAAAAAAAAAAAAAAAACCTCAATAGAAGGAAGAAATATACAATATAAAAATAAAAATGTATCAATAACAAAATAGAAAAATGGCTTAATTAATACATAATCATTCTTGGGGAAGGATATGGCCTCATCAGGAAAAGGGAAAAATACAATTGTACAAAGTAAAAACTGAGAATGGGGAAAATCTATACAGCCAGTCTTCACTGCACCATACCATGTTAACTGAAATGTGTGCATATTGGAACTAGGTTCTCAACTTGTCACAGGTCCCACTCGTAAGAGTTATTAACATAGTAGTGTACAAAGCAAGGACTTATTATAGTTACAAATTATATTTGCCAAATCAAAGAGATGACTTGTCTCAAATGGAGGCAAGTAAAAAATTTAAAAACCTATAAGAAGTAAACAAATGTACAAAAAATTAGGTTGCTGAAACTTACACAAGATGCAAAAGTCTAACAGACAAATTAACATAGAAGGCATAAAATAAAATTGTCACAGTTATTTAAGTTTCCGGACCCTGATGACTTCTTGTTGAAGTTTATCAAAACATTTTGAACAGATACTTGATTCTTTTAAGATGTTTCAAAGCAGAGTATGAAGAAAAACATGGTTCCTTTCTTCATAGGCAGCGTAACATTAATATAAAAATATGACAAAGATAATACAATAAAGAAAAATTAGAGAACCCGCTCACAAATGTTACTGCAGAATCCTAAACAATATTACATAAAATAAATGTTCACATTAAGTCAAAGTATTATGTCCAAGTAAAATTCATATGAGGAAAGTAATGACAGCTCACTATTAATCTATAACTAATCATTAACAAGTTGATAGGGAAAACCATGTTCCTCTTCAGAGATGCTAAAATGCAACTGATAAAATTTATATTTGCTCCTTATTTGAAAACACACACACACCTGCTATGAGGTAAATCATAAAGAAATAGATTATTTCAAACCAAAACCAGGATCACCCTTAACGATGAAGCAATGGATTCATTTCTATTAAAGTCTAGAAGAAACGTCATTCACTGTCATCTATTTAATATCATTCTCCAAATATTAGTCAATAAAATTAGATTAGAGAAAGTCAAAGTGTAACTATTTATAAATGAAGTGGAAAAACTGTTATTTGTAATACAAATACACAGTACCTGGAAAATCAAAAGAATTAGTTTAAAATGGGAAATGGTATGAAAGAAGAGATATTTCACTAAAATTTCCGGTCACAAAGTTGACTCGAAATCAATAGCATTCATATACATGCAATAATGCATTAGAAAATATGAGA
Source organism: Callorhinus ursinus (assembly GCF_003265705.2). Classification (NCBI taxonomy): domain Eukaryota; kingdom Metazoa; phylum Chordata; class Mammalia; order Carnivora; family Otariidae; genus Callorhinus; species Callorhinus ursinus. The sequence goes on from NW_027397074.1 coordinate 30,054,434, forward strand.
AGCTATGTAATAACAATAAATCAAAAGATAAAATATATGCAGAACATTTAAGACAAACTATAAGGACTTGAAATAAAAGGAATCTTAACTCCATTTATAAACTTTGATACGAGAATGCTTGACTAAATAGTAATACATTACTTGTTCTTGAAATGAAAGATTTCCTGTAAATGTAACAATTACCTCCAAATTAATTTGTATATTAAAGTTTCCCCAACTAAAAAATGATATTTTTATTAGAATTTAGAAAAAAAGTTTTCTGTTTTCCTGAGAAAGAGAAAATGGAGCAGAATATAGTAGTAAGAAATAGACTGAATTTCAATGAGACTTTAGGACATAATGAAGTTAGACTTCAAATAATTAATAATATGTAGCATTCAATCAAATGCTTTTTCCTACTTAACTGCTTTCAAAGTTAAAAAGAAAACTAAAACCATAATAAACCTAGGTGATAATGAACTTCGGTGTATAGATGTTACCAGTATATGACAGACACTTTTCAGATCTAACACACAAACATCTGCTCTTTTGAATAACTCTATATTTTTCTATTGTATGACTGTATCATAATTTATGTAAATAGGGCTAAGCGTTAGGATGTTTCCATAGTACAAGCATGCTAAAAGGAACATCCTTTCACAAACAAGTGAAATCTATTGATTTAAGTTCAAAAGACTATGATGTGCTCACGCTTACAAGAAATGAGGTAGTTACACATATCTTTTGGAATATTCAATGTCAAGTTAGAGAGTTAATAAAAAAAAACTGACAACTGGGTGCTTTGGATAGAAATTGGATGTGTAAGATGAAGAGACATCATTTTAATGTACATTAAATTGTGTAGTATGAACTTGTTTAACTTTGCATGTTATTATTAGATGGTTGAAGAAACTCCGAAGTGAAAGTAAAGGAAGCAAGCTGTAAAACATTGTGGATGCTGGGCTCTTAATTTTACAGAAAAAATGTCTATTCGTGCATATATGATTTGAACTGGCAAGGAATTGGAACAAAAGGAAGAAGAGCTATAAATAAAAAGAAAAGGGAAATAAAATGCTCTTGGGAAGACATCAAAGATAACTGGATTTGTTTCTAACAATCCTTCTAAATTAGCTAAAATTAGATTCAGAATCATGAGTATGCAATTAATATTTCATGACAACATTACTTAAGCTAATAAGAATATATGTTTCTTGTCAAAATTGTAATTTTTAAATTGCATTCATCTTTTCCTCCTCGTTAGAAATTCTGTAACCCTTTCAGGGTGCATCATGGTGGTTTTTGAATTCTAATTAGTATCTGGCAAACATATGTGATTGACGAAAAAAAAAACTGAAAAACCCAAATAAAATTTAACAAGGAACAAGTGTTTGATTTTTACTGCATATTCCAGGTATATTTTTTTAAATGACTGAAAATATGAAATTAGTAATTTTCAAATCAGCAAAGCAAGGAGTCTGGATTTTGATTATAAAATTTATCTTTAGGATAATAAGGTTTTATTTAAAGCTTAAATCAAAAGGTTGAGATTGCTACTTAGCTTGCAAGTTTAAGAATCATCTTCTTCTGGACTTTCAGTAAAGGGCAAAATGGTTTGAGTTATTCCATATATAAATTTGTCTACATAAGCTATTTCTAGCTAATAAAGATAAAGAGACATTTCATCAGCATTCTTTATTTCCATATGCTGATGTATCAAGATTATCCAAAGCAAAACAAAGAAAGTAAGGAATAAGAAATACATAAATAAAGTGCAGGACCCTCTAATTAGTTGGGTCTTGTTCAGAAAGCTGCAAGATCTCCTTCAGGTATCTGCTCAAATGGCATCTTCTGAATGAAGCCCACCTCCATCCCATTTTATTTTGTTTTATTTTTTTAAGTGGACTCCACACCCAATGTGGAGCCCAACATGGGACTTGAACCTGGGATCAAGACCTGAGTCAATATTGAGAGTCGGAAGCCTAACCGACTGAGCCACCCAGGTGCCCCTGGACCATCCCATTTTAAAAGTAGACTCACCCACCCATGTATCTTCTGGCTTCATATGCTATTCTAGGTTTCTTTTTCATGCATTTAATACCTTCTAAAAGCTCATATACTTACTATGTTTATGGTTGTGTCTGTCTCTCCTACTGAGACCCAAGTTGTAAGAGGACAGAGATCTGTCTGGTCTGTTCTCTGATGTATACCTAGCACCTGGAATAATGCTGGTACGTCATAAGCACGTGTTGAATACATGAAAGTATACAGAAGAAATTCCTCACCATAAAAGCAAAACATTGCAATGAATTATTAGGCAAGGGTAGACATTAAATACTCAAGGATTGTAAAGCATTCTTCATAGGCTGAGTAGAGGAATGGATTGGTTAAAAATTCAGAATCTATGAAATATTTATCAAGCACCTCTGTGGTAAAACACATTACCCCAAGTGCATGATTGTATTAATTATTAAAATTATAATACATTTTAGCCTTGATATTATAAGTTTAAAAAAGACCCAATTTGCTTTCCTAGAAACAATATGTTTGCATTCTCTCCTTTGATCATATGCAGACAGATCCCACTATCCTCAGGGACGGCAGTCTGGTGTGGATACTGCATCCAATCCTTTGCATATCTTTGCTTCTGATATTCTGTTCCTTCTTTCCCTATCAGCTACCCACTTACAGGACCACATCTTGGACCTTGCCAACACTTGGACAACCTCTATTTTTAATATAACAACTTGGATAACTAGCTCTATGACTACAATATCCTATATTTTTATCCAACACAGTTATTCAGCCAATAATTCAACCTTAATCTAATCATGAGCCTCAGGATCGAACCCCATGTTTACTAAACATTTTCCTTTGCCTCAAAGCATAATTTTTGTAATAACTTTCTATCTTCTAAGACTGGACTTAATGGCCTATCACTTCAACCACTCTCTTTCCAAAAAGATAATATTAACACTAATTCCGGACTAAAACTAATGCTAAATTTAATAGCAAAACCAACATAAATAGCCAAAATTTTTGAGTCCTTGCTCCATGGCCCACACTATTTTAATCTCTACATATGTACTTCTCGTTTAATCATTACACTTCTGTAGTTGGTACTGTTTTATCCTTATTATACACATGAAAAAACAGAAGGAAATTATGTTAAAAATCTTGGTAAGGTCACACAACTGGTCAATTTAGAACTAGGTTATGAAGCCCAAAATTCAGGCTCTGGAGCCTGTGCTCCTAAGCATGGTATTTGTTCTCATCACTCCACGGAAACTGCTGTCACAAATCTAGTGACTTGCCTATTGTGAAATGTAGTGAAATTTCCGGCTCTCTGTGGAAGCTGGATGAAAAACATCGTATTTATGGCCCCCAAAGATAACTAGGCTCTCAAATGCTCTCCAACTGTCCTTTTAAATCTCCTCATAGGTTGGCTTTCTTTATAGTTTTCTCTAGCAACTCTGTCAAATAATCTGTTCTTTCCTCAACTTTGCTCCCCTTCCCAGTTCCCTTTATTGTCAAGATATAACAATGACTCTGTTTCATGGAGGGAGTAGAAACTATCAGATAAATTTCCCTGCACTTCTCCCATTCCATTCTCTGATTTTCTTGGAGAATGTATTTCTCTTAATGTTTCTGTTAATGTTGTTCCCTCTACCCTTACATTGATTTTTATCTCCTCCCTCTTAGGGAGTAAGAAGACCTGCCCTTGTCACTTTTATGTAACACTGTTGCCTTCCGTGTTGGCGAAGTCTGAAGATTCTCCGCTTCTCTGCTCCTTTCTATCCTCTGTCACTTCCTTCTGTTTCTCTGCTTGACTCTTGAGCTCTGCTGTTGAATATGGTTCAGTTCTAGCCTTGGTTCTCTCATGCTACGTACTACTTCTAGGTTCTGTCATCCATTCTCAAGGTTTCAGTGATCATACATAACACTTTGGTTAAAAATCTTATTTGTAGCTTAGATTTCTCCTGAGCTTCAAACTACTGTATTGAAAGACAAACTGAGACATATTAAAAGTTTTAAGTTTACTTCAGCAAAAATCAATTAGAACCAGGTAGCATCCAGTCTAGCAGATAGAAAGTTCCAAGATGCTGTACAAATGAAAAGACTTGTATACGCAGAAGGGAGCAGGAACATGGAAGCTACACAAGGAAAAAAAAATGGACTTGTTATTGCATGCTTAGGTTTTTTTAGGCAGTGGCAGGGGTCTGTCAGGCAAATTACCTAACTAGTGCTGATCAGGTGATTCTTGATTGACTGGTTTAAAATGCCATTTCTGGGAGGGCCAAAACTGTAATATTAAGTCTCAGTTCAGTAACATGGACTTAGCATAAGAAACTCCACTTTGGATCTGTTGTCTCATTTTGTAACAGTATGTAATTACATTTTGAATATTTTTACTTGACTATCCCATAAGCACTTTAAACTCAATGTCTAAAATTAAACTTTTATTTTCCTATACAACTCTATTTCCTCCTGTATTTTAGTGAATGGGATCACATTACCCTCTTATTTTCACAAGGTATAAACTTTAAAACAAAATCACTGTAAAATGTTGCCTTTCGCACAAACCTTAGCTTCAGTCAGTCTTCAAAACTTAATCCTATCTCCTATATACTTTTTGAATCCATCTACTCCCAACTGACATTTCCTAATATGGAGAGTAATTTTTCTTTTTTTTACTAAACTCATGGTGTTGTAATGGTCTCCTAATTTCCTTGTCTTCATCCAGTATAGCCATAATATACCCACAATAATCATAATCTTTCTAATGTTAAAAGATACATTGAGGCACATTAAAAATTACAAGAATGTATTTGAGCAAAAATCTGTTCTAATCAGGCAGCCCCAGAAAGGAGATGATCAGAAGTGTTTCACCAACAGGAGCTGGGAAAGACATAGCTACAGAAGTCAACAAAGCAAAACAAGGAATTTATTTGACGATTGCTTAATCATTTGCTTTATTTGGAAAAGCCTCATTGGCTGTTTGTGATTGATAGTCCTTAGATTTCCAGTTCTTAACCTTGAGGGATTTCAGGCTTAGGTTTTGGTTTGCTTATGTAGGCTGCCAAAACATTAGAACCCTATCAGTCTCATGGCCTCCTTGTTTAATTAAAGTTGAGGAGATAGACTTCCTCCTCCCAAGACATAGCAAAGTTTCAGCCCATTATGTGATGAGGCTCAGGCTTGAGGTCCAGATTCTGGATATTCCTATTGGTTATTAGTAAGGATGAAGAGCATATGGTTCCTTTCAATCTGAAGACCTGTGAATTGAAGAGACAAGTTAATTGCCCTGCCTACATCCAACATACACTAGTGGGACAGGGTTAGAATAATTCAATAGACTGAACTGATCAACACAGTTTTGGGGGAGCTGGTGGGAAGGCTTTACAGGATGCACATAGCAGTCAATAGTTCCAAGCAATTCTTTCTTTTTTTTTTTTTTGGTAGAATTTTTTTTAAATTTAATTTTATTATGTTAATCCGAATACAGTACATCATTAGTTTTTGGTGTAGTTTTCCATGATTCATTGTTTGTGTATAACACTCAGTGCTCCATTCAATACGTGCCATCTTTAATACCCACCACCAGGCTAAGCCATCCCCCCACCCCCCTCCCCTCTAGAACCCTCAGTTTGTTTCTCAGAGTCCACACACTCTCATGGTTGGTCTCCCTTTCCGATTTCCCCTGCTTCATTTTTCCCTCCCTACCATCTTCTTATACTTTTTTTTTTTTTAAATATAATGTATTATTTGTTACAGAGGTACAGGTCTGTGATTCACCAGTCCTACACAATTCACAGTGCTAACCATGGCACATACCCTCCGCAGAGTCTATCACCCAGCCACCCCATCACCCCATCCCCCACCACTCCAGCAACCCTCAGTTTCTTTCCTGAGATTAAGAATTCCTCATATCAGTGAGGTCATATGATACATGTCTTTTTCTGATTGACTTATTTTGCTTAGCATAATACCCTCTAGTTCCATCCACGTCATTGCAAATGGGAAGATTTAGTTGTTTTGATGGCTGCATAATATTCCATTGTATATATATATACACCACATCTTCTTTATCCTTTCATCTTTTGATGGACATCTTGGCTCCTTCCATAGTTTGGCTTTTGTGTACATTGCTGCTATAAACATCGGGATGCACGTACCCCTTCAGATCACTACATTTGTATCTTTGTGGTAAATACCCAGTAGTGCAATTGCTGGATCGTATGGTAGCTCTATTTTCAACTGTTTGAGGAACTTCCATACTGTTTTCCAGAGTGGCTGCACCAGCTTGCATTCCCACCAACAGTGTAGGAGGGTTCCCCTTTCTCCGCATCCCCGTCAACATCTGTCGTTTCCTGAGTTGTTAATTTTAGCCATTCTGACTGGTGTGAGGTGGTATCCCATTGAAGTTTTGATTTGGATTTCCCTGATGCCGAGCGATGTTGAGCACTTTTTCATGTGTCTGTTGTCCATCTGGATGTCTTCTTTGGAAAAATGTCTGTTCATTTCTTCTGCCCATTTCTTGATTGGGTTATTTGTTCTTTGGGTGTTGAGTTTGATAAGTTCTTTATAGATTTTGGATACTAGCCCTTTATCTGATATGTCATTTGCAAATATCTTCTCCCATTCTGTCGGTTGTCTTTTGGTTTTGTGGGCTGTCTTTTGCTGTGCCAAAGCTTTTTATCTTGATGAAGTCCCAATAGTTCATTTTTGCCCTTGCTTCCCTTGCCTTTGGAGATGTCTCTAGGAAGAAGTTGCTGCAGCTGATGTCAAAGAGGTTGCTGCCTGTGTTCTCCTTGAGGATTTTGATGGACTCCTGTCTCACATTTAGGTCTTTCAACCATTTGGAGTCTATTTTTGTGTGTGGGGTAAGGAAATGGTCCAGTTTCATTCTTCTGCATATGGCTGTCCAACTTTCCCAACACCATTTGTTGAAGAGACTGTCTTTTTCCCATTGGACATTCTTTCCTGCTTTGTCGAAGATGAGTTGACCATAGAGTTGAGGGTCCATTTCTGGGCTCTCGATTCTGTTCCATTGATCTATGTGTCTGCTTTTGTGCAAGTACCATACTGTCTTGATGATGACAGCTTTGTAATATAGAGCTTGAAGTCCGGAATTGAGATGCCGCCAGCTTTGCTTTTCTTTTTCAACATTCCTCTGGCTATTCGGGGTCTTTTCTAGTTCGATACAAATTTTAGGATTATTTGTTCCATTTCTTTGAAAAAAGTGGATGGTATTTTGATGGGGATTGCATTGGATGTGTGGATTGCTCTAGGTAGCATTGACGTCTTCACAATATTTGTTCTTCCAATCCATGAGTGTGGAACATTTTTCCATTTCTTTGTGTCTTCCTCAATTTCTTTCATGAGTATTTTATAGTTTTCTGAATACAGATTCTTTGCCTCTTTGGTTAGATTTATTCCTAGGTATCTCATGGTTTTGGGTGCAATTGTAAATGGGATCGACTCCTTAATTTGTCTCTCTTCTGTCTTGTTGTTGGTGTATAGGAATGCCACTGATTTCTGTGCATTGATTTTATATCCTGCCACTTTCCTGAATTCCTGTATGAGTTCTAGCAGTTTTGGGGTGGAGTCCTTTAGGTTTTCTGCCTAAAGTCTCATATCATCTGCAAAGAGTGAGAGTTTGACTTCTTTGCTGATTCGGATGCCTTTTCTTTCTTTTTGTTGTCTGATTGCTGTGGCTAGGACTTCTAGTACTATGTTGAATAGCAGTGGTGATAGTGGACATCCCTGCCGTGTTCCTGACCTTAGGGGGAAAGCTCTTGGTTTTTCCCCATTGAGAATGTATTTGCTGTGGGTTTTTCATAGATGGCTTTTATGATATTGAGGTATGTACCCTCTGTCCCTACACTCTGAAGAGTTTTAATCAAGAAAGGATGCTGTACTTTGTCAAATGCTTTTTCTGCCTCTATTGAGACGATCATATGGTTCTTGTTCTTTCTTTTATTAATGTATTGTATCACATTGATTTGCAGTTGATGAACTAACCTTACAGCCTAGGAATAAATCCCACTTGGTCGTGGGGAATAATCCTTTTAATGTACTGTTGGATCCTCTTGGCTAGTATTTTGGTGAGAATTTTTGCATCCAAGTTCAGCGATATTGGTCTGTAATTCTCCTTTTTGATGCGGTCTTTGTCTGGTTTTGGGATCAAGGTAATGGTGGCCGCATAAAATGAGTTTGGAAGATTTCCTTCCGTTTCTATTTTTTGGAAGAGTTTCAGAATAGGTATTAATTCTTCCTGAAATGTTTGGTAGAATTCCCCTGGGAAGCCATCTGGCCCTGGGCTTTTGTTTGTTGGGGGATTTTTGATGACTGCTTCACTTTCCTTAGTGGTTTATGGGTCTGTTCAGGTTTTCTGTTTCTTCCTGGTTCAGTTTTGGTACTTTATACATCTCTAGGAATGCATCCATTTCTTCCAGGTTATCTAATTTGCTGGCATATAGTTGCTCATAATATGTTCTTATAATTGTTTGTATTTCTTTGTGTTGCTTGTGATCTCTCCTCTTTCCGTCATGATTTTATTTATTTGGGTCCTTTCTCTTTTCTCTTTGATAAGTCTGGCCAGGGGTTTATCAATCTTATTAATTCTTTCAAAGAACCAGCTCCTAGTTTCATTGATCTGTTCTACTCTTCTTTTGGTTTCTAGTTCATTGATTTCTGCTCTGACCTTTATTATTTCTCTTCTCCTGCTGGGTTTAGGCTTTATTTGCTGTTCTTTCTCCAGCTCCTTTAGGTGTAGGGTTAGGTTGTGTATTTGAGACCTTTCTTGTTTCTTGAGAAAGGCTTGTATTGCTATATACTTTCCTCTCAGGACTGCCTTTGCTGTATCCCAAAGATTTTGAACAGTTGTGTTTTCATTTTCATTGGTTTCCATGAAATTTTTTAATTCTTCTTTAATTTCCTTGTTGACCCATTCATTCTTTAGTAGGATGCTCTTTAGCCTCCATGTATTTGAGTTCTTTCCGACTTTCCTCTTGTGATTGAGTTCTAGTTTCAAAGCATTGTGGTCTGAAAATATGCAGGGAATGATCCCAATCTATTGGTACTGGTGGAGACCTGATTTGTGACCTAGGATGTGATCTATTCTGGAGAATGTTCCATGGGCACTAGAGAAGAATGTGTATTCCGTTGCTTTGGGATGGAATGTTCTGAATATGTCTATAAAGTCCATTTGGTCCAGTGTGTCATTTAAAGTCTTTATTTCCTTGTTGATCTTTTGCTTAGATGATCTGTCCATTTCAGTTAGGAGGGTGTTAAAGTCCCCCACTATTATTGTATTGTTGTCAATGTGTTTCTTTGCTTTTGTTATTAATTGGCTTGTATAATTGTCTGCTCCCATGTTAGGGGCATAGATATTTACAATTGTTAGATCTTCTTGTTGGATAGACCCTTTAAGTAGGATATAGTGTCCTTCCTCATCTCTTATTATAGTGTTTGGTTTAAACTCTAATTTGTCTGATATAAGGATTGTCACCCCAGCTTTCTTTTGATGTCCATTAGCATGCTAAATGGTTTTCCACCCGCTCACTTTCAATATGGGGGTGTCTTTGGGTCTAAAATGAGTCTCTTGCAGACAGCATATCGATGGGTCTTTTTTTTATCCAATCTGATAGCCTGTGTCTTTTGATTGGGGCATTTAGCCCATGTACGTTCAAGGTAACTATTGAAAGATATGAATTTAGTGCCGTTGTACTGCCTGTAAGGTGACTGCCACTATATATTGTCTGTGTTCCTTTCTGGTCTATGTTACTTTTAGGCTCTCTCTTTGCTTAGAGGATCCCTTTCAATATTTCTTGTAGGGCTGGTTTCGTGTTTGCACATTCTTTTAGTTTTTGTTTGTCCTGGAAGCTTTTTATCTCTCCTTCTATTTTCAATGACAGCCTAGCTGGATATAGTATTCTTGGCTGCATATTTTTCTCATTAAGTGCTCTGAAGATATCATGCCAGTCCTTTCTGGCCTGCCAGGTCTCTGTGGATAGGTCTTTTGCCAATCTAATGTTTCTACCATTGTATGTTATGGACCTCTTGTCCCATGCTGCTTTCAGGATTTTCTGTTTGTTTCTGAGACTTGTAAGTTTTACTATTAGATGTTGGGGTGTTGACCTATTTTTATTGATTTTGAGGGGTTTCTCTGTGCCTCCTGGATTTTGATGCCTGTTTCCTTCCCCAAATCAGGGAAGTTCTCTGCTATAATTTGCTCCAATATACCTTCTGCCCCTCTCTCTCTTTCTTCTTCTTCTCGGATCCCAAGTATTTTAATATTGTTTTGTCCTATGGTATCACTTATCTCTCGAATTCTGCCATTGTGATCCAGTAGTTGTGTATCTCTCATTTTCTCAGCTTCTTTATTCTCCATCATTTGGTCTTCTATATAACTAATTCTCTCTTCTGCCTCATTTATCCTAGCAGTTAGAGCCTCCATTTTTGATTGCACCTCATTAATAGCCTTTTTGATTTTGATTTGGTTAGATTTTAGTTCTTTTATTTCTCCAGAAAGGGCTTCTCTAGTATCTCCCATGCTCTTTTCAAGCCCAGCTAGTATCTTTATAATCGTCATTCTGAACTCTAGTTCTGAGTTCTTACTAATGTTTCTGGCAGTCGGTACTGCCTCTCGTTCTTTTTTTTGAGGTGAGTTTTTCCATCTTGTCATTTTGTCCAGTAGAGAATAGATGAATGAGAGAACAAAATTCTACCAGGGTAACAACGACCCCAGAAAAATAAACACTAAACCAATCAGAAGAGACCCGAAACCGGGGGAAAAGAAAGGGAAAGGGGAAAAAAAAAAAAAAAAAGAAAGAAAGGATATCATCAAATATGATCAGGCTGGTGAATAGATCAGTGCCACACACTAGATTTTGGGTGTATTTTGGTCTCTTAGAAGAAACTGCCTCCCAAAATTTTAAAGGAAGAAAAACTTATATATGTACAAAAATAAGGGTAAATACAATGAAGGGATGGAATATGAATGTAAAGATGAAAATTAGAAAAGATTTTATAAAAGGAATTGATAAGTTGGTTGAAAAAGGAAAGAAATAAAAAAAAATAAAGGACAGAATATGATCAGGCAGGAGACTTGAACAAAGCCATACACTGGAGACTTAGGGTATATTTTGGTCTTTTAGAAGAAAGTGTATCCCAAAATTTTAGAGAACAACATATATATATATCAGTCAAAAATAAGGTTAACTACAATGAAGGGATAGATTATGACTCTAAAAATGAAAAATAAAAAAGATTTTTGAAAAAGGGATTGATAAGAGTTGGTTGAAAAGGGAAAAAGAATTTAAAAAAATAGAAAAAGAAAAAAAGAAAATTAAAAAAAATTAACTTTGTAAGACTAAAGGATCAGGGGGAAAAAAGCCACGAATTCTGTGTGCTGTATTCCCCTAGTGCTGGTGTTCTGCCGTTCTCATTGATTGGTAAACTTGGTCTTGGCTGGCTGTTCTTGCTGATCTTCTGGGGGAGGGGCCTGTTGCCGTGGTTCCCAAATGTCTTTGCCCTAGGCGGAATTACCCTGCTTTGCCGGTCTGGGCTAAGTAATCTGCTCAGGTTTGCTCTCGGGAGCTTTTGTTCCCTGCAAGCTCTGGTACAGATTTGGAGGACCAGGGTGAAAATGGTGGCCTCCCAGTCTCCACCCCGGTGGAGCTGAGAACTCAGGGCCCTGCTTCTCAGTGCGCCCCCAGAGAAAAGCATTCAATCACTCTGGTCTCCCCAGTCTCTGGCCACACTCCGTGCTCACCCAGTCTGTGACGAGTGTTTCTATATCTGGCACCCGACCCCGTGTGAAGTCTCCAAACCCAGCAGATCCCTGCGGTGCGCTCCCGTGCTACTCCTCCTGGGGGAGGAAGGGGAGTCTCCCCGGCTCTGCCGCTTGTTGGGTCCCTGCTGGAGGAGCAGCAGCCCGACTGTGCCGCGGATCATGGTTTATCGCAACCCCGAGCTGAGAGCGCACCTCGGCTCCGTCTCTGCAGCCGGCTTCCCCGCTCCGATACCTGGGAGCTCTGCCGCACTCAGGCACCCCCGGTCTTTCTGTGACCCCGAGGGTCCTGAGACCACACTGACCTGCGAGCGTTCCACCGCCTGCTTAGCCACTGGAGTGACATCCCTCAGCGGAGCTGGCTTCTAAAATTCTGATTTTGTGCTCCGCGGCTCTATCACTTGCCAGAAGTGGCTGACGGAGGCCCCCTCCCCCCCTCGGTCTATCTTCCCAAATATCGCCTCGGATTCACTTCTCTGCACGTCCTACCTTCCAGAAAGTGATCGCTTTTCTGTTTAGAGTTGCTGCTCTTCTTTTCTTCGATCTCCTGTTGAGTTCGTAGGTGTTCAGAATGGTTTGATCCCTATTCAGCTGAATTCCTGGGACCTGACGAAATTTAGGTCTCCTACTCCTCCGCCATCTTGCTCCTCCTCAGTTCCAAGCAATTCTGAAAGCTGGGTCATGCTGACAGCTCTATCTAGGGTCCAATTCTACTTCCTGGGAGTAGGTTTCTAGGCTTTTGGCTTCTTCCTCTGGACTCTTAGCTTCCTGTCCTGAGTCATCTTTCCTTTTCCATAAGAATAGTTCATATTTGCTGCTGAATAGTTTCTCATTGTGCATTCTTCACAGGAAGGTGGAGAAACTCTCCATTAAGGGTTTCTTAGTTAAAGAATGAGAGGTCTTAGTGTTTAATCACTGAAAAGCTCTGATACTTTGTGCTCATAGCTGACATCATTCTTTATGGTGTCCTAGGAAAAGCTCTCAGTATACCAGGAAGTATATTGTGATGGCCGGGGGGCAAGGGGTATGGAGAGATTAGCAACAGGTAGGAGTGAAGAGATGTAGGTGGTATCAGATGATATATGCACCTCTTGCTCTGTGAAAACTTTCTTTCTCCCTTCCTTGGGATTGGCCTTATGAAGAGCTTTTTCTGGTGGAAATCATCCTTTTCCTCAAACCAAACCACCAAACATAATGATATTTAAACAGAACAACAGAAGAGAAATATCCTTCTTTCCCATTTAGCCATTTTGTTAGTTCACCAAGAGGGGTAAAGTTTGGTCAGAATAATGTTCACCACAATAAAACACGATTATTTTACCCTACCCGAGACAGTTAAAGAATGTTTCATGTACTGACTGTTCCCCGGCCAAAGAACAGAACAGAAATGAAATTCTCAACTTCCCTGAAGCCATGTATAAGCTTTTCTAATCCCCTGACCATTTAGAAGTTTGAAAGATCCACAGAAGCTTTCAAATCTTTAGCCTTAGGGTTAAATGAAAATCTCTGAAGGTAGAAAACTAAAATGGTTTAGGATAACATTAATTTTGAGAGTAAAGGTAACCTTCAGATTTATTTCCATGAAATACCATTCTTGCAAAAAAAACACATGCTAATAGATAGTTACTAATCAGTCTGGTCTTCGGAACTGTAATTCTCTTGTTTTGAGCGGTATGTCAGTTACAGAGCAAGTGACTGTCAGGAGAAGTATGGAGTACTTCTTACATAAAATCTTTTCTTTAGAGCCCATGTATACGTTCTTTCCCTAGATCTCCTTAAGCTTTTTTGTACTACTCAAAAAAATACAAATGACTTTTATTTGTCCTTGGAAAGATAGTATTTTCATTGTAATATATGAGTATTTGTTCGCAATGGGCAATCTTGATATTTCAACAGCAGTATCCTGACCACGGGAATATATTTTTTTAAGTTTTTATTTATTTGATACATATATATATATATATATATAGAGAGAGAGAGAGAGAGAGAGCTCATGCACAAGTTGGGGGGGGAGCTGCAGGCAGGGGGAGAGGGAGAACCAGGCTCCCTGCCAAGCAGGGAGCCCGAGGCGGGGTTCACTCCCAGGGCCCTGGGATAATGTCCTGAGTCAAAGGCAGACACTTAATTGACTGAGCCACTCAGACACCTCCTAAGGGAATATTAAGTTATTTTAAAATATCTCTTCCCTGCCTGACTTGTGTGTTCTTTAGGCAGAATCTTTTCAAAGATTAGCAAATGATCACCAAAATTATGTGTTCACTGAGAAAAAGCATAGCTTTTAGTCTTTTTCAGTCGAGGAAACTATAAACATTTCACCACATCCCTATGTAGAGATCCTGTCACAAAGTCAGTATGACTCTATTCCCAATATTATAGAAGAACCTGGAATTTTGTCTTTCCAATAGTAATTTGGGGAAAAAAAATCATAAAGTTTTCTCTATTTTAGGGGAAGATTTTGAACACTCGTCTATGGTCGTTTATCCTGTGTCAGCTTGGTTAATCTGGAATTATGTTCCTCCAAAGCCCCTTCCCTATGTGGCATTGGGTTAGAATTGACCAGAAGAAAAAGGTGGGGGGAGGGGAAGGATAGCAGAAGCGATTGGTCTCAGCAGCTTAGCGTGCTGAGCCGTGGTCCAAGCACATGTGTGATGGCAGGTTCCAGCGTGTCCTTCCTTCCTGGTATTCAGCATCCTGACTGCTGGCCCTCCTGAACTGCAGGGGCTCCCAGGCCCCAGAGCGAGAGCTTCGGCTGCTCAAAGGGGCAGTAGCTACACAAAGGCAACTGCTTTTTACAGACTTGTCCTCCAGCATGATTTTGTGGTGCCACATCAACAGCTTGGTACACCTTGTGTCCCAGCTTCTCCTGCAAGCTCCAACTTGTCTGCCTGCTCCAGAGCTTTGGCGGTTGCCAGTTCTCACAGCAGTGCTGTTTGTGTATAAATACAATCCTTGGGAACTAGCAGGAGGGATTAGCTCAAGAGTATGAGGGACGTCTCAGTGTAGCATTTAACTGGTTTTAATTAGTAAGAGTTGGTGAACACTAATCTCAAACTATAGCAACCACTCACAATTGTGATGAAGAACTAAATATTAATTTCACAGAATTTTAATTTACCCAATACCTATATAATTTGAGTAAATAAACTGACATACTAATTATTTTCAAAATTAAAAGTAAATCATTATTTTACTTACACCATAAGTACGGACACATTTTTAAATTTGAAATGAAGGTTTGCTCCTGATGCAGCATTGAGTGGAGATGCTGTTAATAGAATAGTGAAGAGAAAAAAGAGAAGAATCTATGCCACAAATTTCATGATGAATGGTATTTGCAGGTCACCAGGACAGTGAAACCAGAAAATTTAGTTTTGTGTAACAATTTTAAAACAATAAAGTGGACAATGTAAAGAGACATTTTCAGTAAAATCAGAGTGAGTTTGATGTTTTCTTTCAACAAAGAGAATCAATTAAATTAGCCCCTTAAAATCAAAATTAAATAGTAAACAGGATGAATTGGCTAAAAAGAGAATTAAATGTATAACAAAAGTTTTAAAATGATTTTTAACAGAATCTGAATTTATAAATGACTTGAATTTTTGTATTAAACTTTTTAGATAGATGGTAAAAATGATTATTAACTTCATGTTTTTATTTTACCTTCTTTCAAGGTGACTACCAGACAATTAAAAATTAAATAAATGGCTTGCATTATGTTTCTATTGGGTAGTGTCAATCTAAAAAGTAAATAAAGACTGGAGTTAAAGTTTCATTCAAACACATCTGAGAGGCAAGATAAGGTTTCATTTTAGCATTCCAGGTCTTTCCACTTCTAGGACATCTTTACAAAGGATATTTTAGTTTTTACTATGTAGTTTATCAATATTTGTATTTTTATGTCAATATTAATGGCTACTTGTGCCTATATGCACTAGTAGATATTGATGCATAAAAGACTTTCCCCATAAAGGACACCTGTGTGGGTGGCTCAGTTGGTTAAGTGTCCAACTCTTGGTCTCAGCTCAGGTCTTGAGCTTAGGGTCGTGAGTTCAAGCCCTGTGTTGGGCTCCATGCTGGGCATGGAGCCTACTTAAAAAAAAAAGTCTCCATAAACTTAGAAAATAGAGAAAACAACCTTATGTACCATACTACCCTGTACAGTCACTGCCAGCATACCTACAGCTTGTCTTTTATAGTGCAACATTTTTAAGGTGAAAATAAAAGTGAATATTTGAAAAAGACACTATTGAAAATAAAGATTTATCAACCACAACTAACATGACATGTAATTTAAGAAAAATGGGAAACAGTGTTGCTTATATTTATTTTTATATATTCAGGATAATACTTAATATAACATTTAGTAACATTGGTGCATTTGAACTGTGAATTTTGAGTTTCATTAATCTTGCCCATTTAAGAACCAATCTTGGAATTTTCTTTTGCTGTGTGGTTTCATTGGTGTCATTCATAACCATAATGTATCCTTTCTGGAATGAATTTCTTCCACAGATACCATGTAAGCAAGACAGACAGTGCTCTACCAATCCAAAGGCTGAAATTATCAGGCTTGGGAGCCAACCTAATGTAATGACCAAACATACACTCTCTAGAAACTTAGACTTGCTCAGCTCTTGAAGGCAATTGTCAGCCCTTGAATTCACCAGAGATGTGACCTGTTCTGATGAATAGTCAGCAAGTGGATATTGATTCCAGCTGAAGATGCCTATCACCTGGGTTGACATTTAATATCTTTTGAAAGGATTCTCTTGAAAAGGGGAATAAAAGAAAGAACAACAACAAAAAAAAGCCAAACTTGCATTATCAGTCTTCAAAAATATTGGTCAACCTGAAAGAAAATTGGTTTAAAAAGAAATAGAGATAAAATCTTAGTGTAAAAAATAAATGTCATTCCTTCCTAAACAGTTGTGGGTGCCTAGAAGTTGGAAGGGACCTCTAGTGCCAAAGTCTGAGTCAGAAGTAGTTTTGATTCCTGTGTCTTATTCAGGATATACTTATCTTATTTGCAGAGTTTGTGTGGAGGACTATAACTGGTCATGGGAGTTATCCATCAGAATATTGAAATGTACCCCCCAGGGACAATTTTTCTTTCTTTTTTTTATTGGTTAAGTTTTTTTTTTAAATTTAATTTTATTATGTTAATCACCATACATCATTAGTTTTTGATGTAGTGTTCCATGATTCATTGTTTGTGCATAACACCCAGTGCTCCACGCAGAACGTGCCCTCTTTAATACCCATCACCAGGCTGACCCATCCCCCACCCCCCTCCCCTCTAGAACCCTCAGTTTGTTTCTCAGAGTCCATAGTCTTTCATGGTTCGTCTCTCCTTCTGATTTCAGGGACAATTTTTCTACTATTCTTATTTCATACTCCTGACCTTGTCAGGCAGGAGTGGAAATCTGAACAGGATGTGTAATTCAGAGTATAAATTTATGCTACTTAGCCAAATATGAAGCTCTGGAATGTGAAGGAGGTGAGACTTTCAGAATGGCAGAGTAAGATACTTGAACGCTCTTTCCAGCAAAACACCAATTTAAATGGTAAAAATTAGAAATAAAATCATTTAAAGTCTCTGGAAACTGTGAATAAATGGAGAAACATTCATTTAGAAAATGTACTAAATCTCAGAACAACAAAAACATGTGGCAGTTGAGCCTTGCACAAACTGCTCCCTTAACCCCCCAGCTCCTAGCTCTCCCTTACAAAACTTCTAGTCCAGGTGCTCTTCCCTGGGCAGATGCTGCCAAGAAGAGAAACTCCTGCCCTCCCCTGAGCTCCTGGTCAAGGGCCAGTGTTTCCATTTCTCACCTTCATTCCAGTCTCATGTTGCAGAAGTTCTACCCAGGCAAATACAGTTGAGAGAAACAGGTTTCCCTTTTTCACCCAATCGCTACTTAGAAAGCAGAAGCTCACCCCAAATGCAGCAGGCCGAGAATACCACTACCCCTCTTGTCCTTGGCCGGCCTCCCTTGTAGGGCAAAAGTTCCATGTCAGGAGGGGCAAGTCAAAAGGCCAAGGGGCAGCCCTCCTGCCCTTTTCCTTGCAGCCACTTAAAGACCAGGGTGCCATTCTTGGAAAAGCAGGTTCTTATCCCCAGCAGTGGTGAGTGGTGCGAAGATTCTGCCCAGGAGGAAAGGCAGGCCATAAGAAGAAGGAGCTGCAGCTCTGGCTGAGGCAATCTGCTTTATTTGGAATCCAGAATGGAAAATTCTATGCCTACGGGTGGTTTTAAAAACAATGTAAAATTTGTTGAGGTCAGCCAAGAAAGAGGGTAACCAGACAAAAAGAATCAGAGAAAAAGACAGCTGAGAAGAGCCGTCTTAGGGTCATAGATAGTTTTGAAGGTCAAGAAGGCTATACGCATGTGCTGGACTTCATCCACTCTGTAGCAACCACTCGGCAGAGGGGCCGACTGTAAGCATTTCCCCATGGCATGCGGCCCATCCACAGAGGGCAGAACCCTTACTGCCATACGGGGTTTAAACACAAACTGACCAAACACAAATTGAACAATAAACCACTCTCACCTAGGGACTACTAGAAAGCTAGGTATAAAAATAAAATCGCACTAATCCCTGATAGTCTGGGAAACAATGCATACCCCAAGCTGCTGCCTCTTGGGAGAGTTCCAAATGGGGATCTCTAAGCTACTAGTCCCTGAAGGAATATGTGACAACACATGAACTCCTAGAAGTGAATGTTAGCAGCCTCCAAGCCAATAAGTAGCTTATGCCAACCCAGGGGTGACTTTTACAGAACCAGACCAAGAGACCAAAAGAGTGGAAAGAAATCTGAATGGGAACATTAGAACCTGAACACTGAAAAGGAATTAAAATTTGCAGTAGTTCAACAAATTCATTAAGCAAATAAATGACCCCACAAACGAAGACAGGAATGACCCCCAGGGAGTTCTCAGTATCCAGATATGCTACGATATACCTAAAATACTTAACTTTTAAAAAAACAGAACAACAAAACCCTGAGATCTGCAAAGAAACAACAAAGTGTGATCCATACATAGGAAAAAAATCGTAGGCAATAAAAACTGCTTTTAAACGGGCCCACATTGGTGAGATAGCGGACTTAGCAAACAGACTTCACAGCAGCTATTATAAATGTGTTTGAAGATTAAAAGAAATAATGCTTAAGGAATTAAAGGTATGGTAATGCCTCATCAGAGTAGAAATGAAGAAATAAAAATTATTTTTTTAAAAAACACCTGGGGGGTGCCTGGGTGGCTCAGTCGTTAAGCATCTGCCTTCGGCTCAGGTAGTGTTCCCAGGGTTCTGGGATGGAGCCCCGCGTCGGGCTCCCTGCTCTGCTTGAAGCCTGCTTCTCCTTCTCCCACTCCCCCTGCTTGTGTTCCCTCTCTTGCTGTGTGTGTGTCTCTCTCTGTCAAATAAATATTAAAAACAACAAAAAACACCGGGAATGATGTCACCACGCAGGTAGCCGCCATTACAGAGAACTGAGCTCTGGGACTAGATGGTGGGGAGGAGGGCAGCGGCCGGGGGCCAGTCCTACAGGGAGCAGCCACCAGCAGCCACAAAGGCTAAAGAGATCCTGACAGAAGAATCCAACGTACAAGAAGTTCGATGTCCAGTCACCATCTGTGGAGATGTACATGGGCAATTTCATGATCTCATGGAACTGTCTAGAATTGGTGGCAAATCACCAGATACAAACTATGGGAGATTATGTTTGACAAAGGATATTTATGGGAGATTATGGGAGATTGGGAGATTATGGGAGATTTTTGTTTATGGAAGATTATGGTGACAGAGGATATTCAGTTGAAACAGTTACTCTGCTTGTAGCTGTTAAGGTTTGTTACTGTGAACGTATCACCATTCTTCGAGGACATCATGAGAGCAGACAGATCACATGATTATATGGTTTCTATGATGAGTGTTTAAGGAAATATGGAAATATTGTACAGATCTTTTTGACTGTCTTCCTCTCACTGCCTTGGTGGATGGGCAGCTAGTCTGTCTCCATGGTGGCCTCTCACCATCCATAGCTGCACTGGATCACATTAGAGGGCTTGAGAGCCTAGAAGTTCCTCATCAGGGTCCAGTGTGTGACTTGCTGTGTCAGATCCAGATGATCAATGGGGGTGGTTGGGGTATATCCCCTCAAGGAGTTGGTTACAACTTTGGGCAAGACATTTCTGAAACATTTAATCATGTCAGTGGCTTCCCACTGGTGTCCAGAGCTCACCAGCTGGTGATGGATGGATGTAACTAGTGCCACGACCAGAACGTAGTAACGATTTTCACTGCTCCAAACTATTGTTATCCTTATGGTAATCAGGCTGCGATCATGGAACCTGAGGATACTCTAAAATGCTTTCTTTCAGTGTGTCCCAGCACCCAGCAGAGGCGAGCCAGTATTACAGTACCCCAGACCACTTCCTGTAATGAAATTTTAAACTTGTACAGTGTTACCACAAACCATATATTGACCTAATGGAAATGGGAAGAGCAACAGTAACTCCGAAGTGTCAGAGAATAGTTAACATTCAAAACACTTGTTTTCAGACGGACCATTAGATGTACAAAGCTTGTCATCAACAGCCGTGACCACTTTAGAACGAACCAGTTCATGCATGCAAGTGACATTGCTGGTGAAGAAACCAGTTTCTGGAGTAGCACTATTTGGTAGGTACTTTTGCTTTCTCTGAGAGACCGCAGATTAGAAGATGTAAACGTTAACACTCGTGAGTACAATTTAACTTCTGTTTCGCTATTGCTTTACTCAGCATGGCTGTAGGTAAGGATAGCAGCAAACAGTCATTGGAGCTTAATGAACATTTTTAAAAATAAGTACCAAGGCCACCCCTCTACTTGGGAGTTTTGTAATCATTTCATTTATTTTCAGGGACACTGTTTAATTTAATTATATGATTTGTCTGCACTCAGTTTATTTCCCTTCTCAAATCTCAGGCTCATGTTGTTTTTTGTTATTGTCAGAATCTGGTGAGTTGTTTTGAACAGAACTGTTTTTCTCCCCCTCCTATAAGACCATGTTACCGCATAAGAGCAGTGCAGTGTTTTTCATAATAAACTTATGAACTAAAAAATAAATAAATAAAATAAAAAAACCCCTGGAAATTCTGGAGATGAAAAGTAAAATAACTAAAATGAAAAATTCCATGGGGGAGCTTCACAGTAGACTCGAGGTCAGAGAAAGAATCAATAACCTGATGATAGATCATTGGAGACCAGGCAATCTGAAGAAAAGAGAAAAATGAATAAAACAGGGAGACACCATTAAGGATGCAAAAATGTACATGATGGGTGTACCAGAGGGGGAGAAAAGAGGAAAAGGGACAGAAAAAAAAAAGTCAAAGAAATGATGGCTGGAAACTTAACCAAATGTGAAGAAAGGCATCCATCAGCACATCCAAGAAGCCAAAGTCTAAGCAGGATAAATGGAAAGAGATCCACAACCAGATACATTGTAGTCAAAATGTTGAAAGAGGCAAATCTTGAAAGCAAGTGAAAAAGTAACTCATTGTGTATTAGGAAACTCTAATAACATGAACAATTAACTTCTCATCAGAAACAGTGGAGATCAGAGGACAGTGGGAAGACATAGGCAGAGTGCTGAAAGTAAAAAAACTGTCAAAAATCTTAACCCTCGTAAAACTATCCTTCAAAAGTGAAGGTGAAGTAAAGATATTACCAAATAAAACCTGAGAGAATAGGATGCTAGAACATCTGCCTCATAAGGAATAATAGAGTTCTTGAAAGAGAACCAGAAATGGTAAAAGCTAAAAGTATAAACAACCCATAGATCTGTCAACTGATAAAAGCACAAAGTGTGTTACATCCACAGCAGGGACTGTTACTCAGCCTTATAATGGAAGGAAGGACAGGTACATAGTTACATACTGATACCTTTTGAAAAAAAAGTACGTTAAGTGAAAGAAGCCAGTCACAAAAAATGATGTATGATCTCTTTTATATGATGTGTCTATAATATACAGCTTTAAAAAAATATTTGACCAAGAGAGAGGAGAGAGTGAGAGAGCACAAGCAGGGGTAGTGGCAGGCAGAGGGAGAAGCAGGCTCCCCACTGAGCAGGGAGCCCGATGCGGGGCTCCATCCCAGGACCCTGGGATCATGACCTGAGCCGAAGGCAGACGGTTAACTGACTGAGCCACCCAGTTACCCTCTAATGTACAGCTTTATAAAGACCAATTAGATTAATCCCTGCTTCTGGCTGGGAGTGAGGTGAGCCAATGTGGAAGGGCAGGGCGCTTCTTCAGGGGGAAAGAAAATGTTCTAAAATCAGATTGCAGTGATGATTATATAATCCTGTGAATATACTAAATATCTCTGAATTTTATATTTAAGTATAATTGGCCCATAATATTATAATAGTTTGTGGTATATAGCATAGTGACTCAACTTCTTTATATGTTATGCTTGGCTCACTTTAAATGGGTTTTATGGTATGTGGATGATATCTCAGTAGGGTGGTTTTTAAAAAAAGCTGTGGCCCATGAAAGCATACATCTTTGAAATGTACTCCTCTCTCCCATTGTATTAGTGTGTCCGTCTTTTCCCTTTTGTACTGCACTCCCCAAATGTTCAATAGATAAAAGCAAGTACTAGTCTTTATTCCTCTGATTAAGGATAATAGATGAAATTGTATTATTTCACGGAAGGACATTTTTAGCATAGAGTCTACTTAGTTAAGTTACCTATGTGTATTTAAAAAACAACAATGAAACATCTAGCTCAATATTGGTGGTGGTCACAAAATAGGAAGATTCCAGTCTTTCCCATGTCTTTGGCTGGCTCCATACCAGATGTCATAGCGTTATTCCCCAGTCTCTAGTTCTCATAAAGTTTGCTCTTGACTCCCTTGACAGAAGTAGAGCCTATGACAGCAGTCAACATTGACACATGTGTATAAATGGCCTTCCTTTTAATCATGTTACCTCCCATAACAGCCATTTTCAGGACCAGCATTTATGAAATGCCCACTAGCGTTCCCCTTGCTTGTGCGGTTCAGGGTTGAGGATCTTAAAAGAAGGAAACAATGAAGTTTTACAGATGTTTGTTCAGCATGCCAAGGGCACAACATAATCTGGTGGCAATCCTGAGATTAGTACTTAGTTTTCTCATTTCACCTGCTGGGTAGCGAACTCACCTGCACCATGTCCCTACAGAAATAGCAAGTAGAAATTGTTTTACCACATCTCATGTTTCTAATATGTTTGCTGAGATCTGCGTGTTCTAGCAAATTCTAAGGGGCACAGCTTTGTAGTTAAAGTCATGCCATTCCCTTGGCTTGCATTTTAACTACTTTGCCATCTGGAGTTATTTTCTTCCATGCTGTTCTTCTAATCTTCCTCTCTTTTACCTCTTGCTATGTGGCGGTGGGCTTTACTGCAGGTATTTTGAACGAAATACTCAAACATTATTTGAATTTTTCTTTTCTGATTAATGTCAAAGCTTATGTTTTTCTGTGCAAGTCTGCATTTTACAAAGTGATTTAATGATAAACCAGTTCTAAATCAGCGGTCGTTAGGAATTTTACCCTTTCTGGAAATCAGGACTCTCTTAAAACTGATGTGTTTTCAAAGAGACTGAGGAGAAGGGCAGGTGTGAAATTTTGTGAGCACTGACAATACTTCTCTTACCTTTATTTCTAAGATGCTTGGAAGAAAAAGGACTGAAATTAAATCCTTCGGACTAATTAAATTGTTTCCTGAATCCCTCTGAAAGCTCACCCTGAGGAAATATAGAAATGACCACAGTTTTGTAGTACCCCCTTTATACTATTAACATTGCCTGGCCCCTCATTCTAATATGTACACAGCACATAAAGCTTCACATAAGATGCAGAATTGCTCAGGTTTTTTTTTTTTTTTTTAAGATTTTATTTATTTGACAGAGAGAGAGATAGCAAGAGCAGGAACACAAGCAGGGGGAGTGGGAGAGGGAGAAGCAGGCTTCCCGCGGAGCAGGACCCTGGGATCATGACCTGAGCCGAAGGCAGACGCTTAATGACTGAGCCACCCAGGCGCCCCAAAATTGCTCAGGTTTTTTAAAAAAACTCTGAATAAGTTTAAAAAATTGTAAGGCTTTTGTAAATGACCATAGAGATGTGTTGAAAATGACAAGTAGAAGCCTTTTCTGATTCAGATTAGGTCAACCGTATTTACTTGACAATCCAAATTCCCAATGCATAGCTTGATTATCTTAAGGAAGCTCTTAGGAGAGATTTCTCTGGAGTCCATGAAACATGAAAATCAAACTTTCCCTGAAGATTGTGTGTGTGTGTGTGTGTGTGCGTGTGCGTGCATAGTTTGTGTAATAGATCATGCCTGTAAGATTGTGCTGCCCCCACAAAGTAGACCATAGCATTCTGTGACTGTGTGTGCTTTAAGTATTTGCTTGGAAGAAAAAAATAAACACATACCAGGAACTAGAGAGTGAAAGCTATGTGCTTATAAGACGTATAAAATAACCCATAAACCATTATTGGTTTAGTATCGTGCTGGCTGTGAAACTATTATGATGTCTCTATATACCCATAATCATCTATGCTGGAACTACCAAGCTTTGTCTACCACCAATACAATTAGGTAATGTTTGTTATTTATTGAGAATATTTTTTATTGGGTTTAACACTATCTGAAATTATTTGTTGATAACCATTCCCTGCCTCCCCATAAGAATGCAAACTTTGATGAGAAAAGGGACTTTATCTGCCTTGTTGACCTGTATCTCCAAGGCCTGGAAATAGTACCTGTCAGTATTGTAG
This sequence comes from Callorhinus ursinus, assembly GCF_003265705.2. Taxonomy (NCBI): domain Eukaryota; kingdom Metazoa; phylum Chordata; class Mammalia; order Carnivora; family Otariidae; genus Callorhinus; species Callorhinus ursinus. Next base: position 30,079,014 of record NW_027397074.1, read on the forward strand.
GTGCTTAATAAATATATGTTGACTAAAAGATTGAAACTAGACTAAATATTGTATTCACTTGGAGATCTAATTTATGTAGACTGGTTCATCTTTTAACCTGCAAAGCTTTACCATTGAAAAATAATTTATTCCTGGACATCCCTTTTCCCTGAATTTTTTTTTCTCAGAATACTTGTAACCTTAATTACTCTTAACTTGTAAATTATCATTGAATCTGTAAATTCTTCTCCGATTTAAGACTTCTTGGACACCGCACACGTACTCCAAAAGTATCATTTTGGTAAAGGAATCCCCGATACTGAAGCATAAAGTTTCAAGGGCGTATATTGTCAGAACTTTTCTTATCTTCCCATTTGTAAAAGTTCTCCCTAAGGTGTCATGGTAGTACTTTATGAAATGGGTTAAACTTCTGAAGTGTAAGGACATTTTTTTTTAAGATTTTATTTATTTATTAGAGAGAGAGACAGTGAGAGAGGGAACACAAGCAGAGGGAGTAGGAGAGGGAGAAGCAGGCTCCCTGCCGTGGAGCAGGGAGCCCGATGCGGGGCTGCATCCCAGGACCCTGGGATCATGACCTGAGCCGAAGGCAGACGCTTAACCGACTGAGCCCCCCAGGCGCCTCTGAAGTGTAAAGACAGTTACACATTTTTCTAAACAGGCTTTTCTCAGACATCATTTTTCTTTCCCCTCAATCTCCATCGTCCCTCTTCCCCTTTTTCTTTTCTGCCCCCTTCCCCCCACCCCCCATCATGGTCACATGAGAATTTGAAAGGGAAATTTTTTTTATTATTTTCTTGGAGTAATTTTAGGTTTGCAGAAAAAATGAAGGTACAGAGATTTCACCTATCATTTCTTCCCCCCCCCCCCCACCGCCATGCATGGCCTCCTCCCACATGACCATCTCTCACCAGGTGATGCATTTGTCAAAGCTGACGAACTTACATTAGTGCACTGTAATCACTCAAAGCCCGGAATTACTGTGAGGGCTCATTCTTAGTATTGTATGTTCTGTGGGTTTGGACAAATATTTAATGACATATATCCAACATTTTGGATATTACCGTTTTTAAGGTTATAACGATACTAGTACTTTTGCTTCTTCTAACCTTTCTTCCCCCCATGGTTTATAAGAGCAGAGAAGGGTAGAATAATAGATGAGCTGGTTTGCAGTTTATTATTGGCTTCCCGTATAGGTGTAGGTGGGAGAAAATTTGGAGGAATTTGAGAGCGGTATGTAAGGACTGAAATTATTTTACCTTCATGCTCAGGGATACTCAAACTCACAGGTAATGGGTAAACTAGATCAACTGCATGTCTTCTCCATTCTAAGAGAACTCTATTTGAACAGTGGCTGCTGGGAAGGACTGCACATCAGTGCTTCGTTTGCCACTTGTGTTCTTTCAGTTCAGAACCAGGCTGTCAGCTACCAAATGTCAGGAGATAAGGTGCCAGAAAGCGGGTTTTCCATTTCTCTACCTGGCTGGCTGACCCACAAGTAGTGAAGACCACACAGAGGAGAATAGAGGATAAAAGAGATAACATCCATGAAAAGGCATCACACTTCTTTGCACACACAGAGGGTGTATGTGTGCATGTTTCGGGAATATTTCTCTCTACCCTACCTTCCTATTAAATCTGAGAGAGGCTACTTATCCAATGCTTAGTTCTATACATTTCCAGTAGTGTCTCTCAAATCTGTTAATGTTGGCTCTCTTTCTTGGCTGTACATTATAATCACTGGGGACATAGTACAGATTATCACAGAATGTACTAATCAAGTGACAGAATTATATTTAAAATTTGCAAGTAGCACCGAAGAAGAGTGGTTAACTCCAATTTTGGGAGTAAGAGGCTGCTTTTAGGTAATAATGGTTTTACTGAGTTTTGAAAATGAATATGAATTTCCAGGCATTCCAGTCTAGAGAATTAGGGAGGAAAAGTCAAAGGCACAGAACATGATGTATTTGGGAATCTGTGTCCTGCTTTTGTAGAACCAAGAGTTATTGGAGTGCTGGGAAATGTCAAATTAGGTAAACAAATCACATAAGACCCAACATTCCACCTTAAAGAATTTGTACGTGACCTTATACAAAATGAGTCAATAAAATTTTATTGCCAGGTGAGAGACCTGATCAGATTTAAATTACAGACTGGTAGCACGTCTGTTCTTTCGGGAAGGGGTTGAGGCTAGAGGTGATAAAACCAGTTAGGAAGCTGTTGCAATCACCTGATTGGAAGATAATGAGGATCTGTCATGGAAATTTCACATGTATTAAAAGTATTTTAAAGAATCACTTAAGATTTGATGTAGGAAATGAAAGGGACAAAGTTAAGGTGAGTGCTTGATTTCTGGTTTTGGATCCTTGGGTCCATGAGGTTAACACTAACCAAAATGCAATAAGGGTAAAAGAAGTTTCAGTGGCAGGGAATGAGACATTGACTGTAAGAGTGCATGTGTTCAGTGTGAGGTGCCCACAGGGTATCAAAGGGAAGATATCTTACTAAATACAGTGTGAAGATCAAGAGAAATCTCTGGTTTAGAGATACAAACTTCGGTGTAACTATCTGGTAAAGTTATTAAATTTAGAGGTAGTTATTTAAGACAGTTTCATTAATTCTGTGCAAAAGATTACTACTCTAATTGTTCTAGAAGTCTTCAGGAACTCTTACCCTGTTTGGCACGATGAGAGGAACACGTGAACTTAGGCACTCAGAGTGATGATTTTTATCAAGAGGTTGTTAGTACAGTCTTACAAAGCACAAAGTAAAGTTTACAATCTTTGTAAACTTACTCAAAATGTCTTAGGTGTTACGGATCTTAAAGATCCATTTTAAGACCACACCCTGTCTATGTGAGTGAGTAGGGGGAATCCTTGGTCTCGATTCATAGCATCCCTTCAAGTTTTGTTCTTTTACTCTTCAAGTATTGAAAAATCCCAGGGAAAACAGTTTTCTGAATTTAGAGGATCAAGTTGGGTTTGTCTCCAAAGAGCAAATGGAGAATAGAAGAATTAAATCTTTTCTGCTTTTATTTTCCTAGAAATTTCTGCCTTCACCTGCTATACAAAGTACTAGGCAAGTGTTTCAAGGGAGTTAAAGTTGATCATAGTCAGCAAACCTCCAGCCTTGACACACACACACACACACACACACACACACACACACACACACATGTACACACAGGCACGTGCACACATACACAGTTTTTAGGATCTGGGTTCACAACTTTGACAGTGTTTTTCTCTTCTCTGAAGGTTTCTAAGATATCGGGATTCTAGCAAGGCAGTGCAACAACTGAGAGACTCTGCTTATTTAAACTACATAATTCTAATCTCTTTAATTTCCCCGATGGGCTATGGATTCAGTTTTTCTATTTAAGTGATTTTAAAACCACAGCCACTTGTGACCAATGCTGAGACACAAATTCCTTCCATCTCTGCTTCCGTTTGGAAGTAGGGGCTACAGTCCCATTTGACATGAACCTACTATGTCAGTGCCAAGAGCAGCTCATGCCTTAAGCCCCTGTGCTCTTTCCCCACTGGCACTGGGTTCCTTTTTCCTGGCCTTTGCAATAGCACAGATCATTTTTATTTAGATTATACTCCATCTGCCTATTTCTCTCATCCACACTCTGGTAACTGATTGGGTTTTTCCATTTTGGGATGCTATTTCAGAAACCTGCCCTTTATCAGACTATAAAACAGTACTTACTCCTGTTTTCTGGAAAGAATTAAGGCTTTCAGAATTTCTGCTGTAGTTTTAAATATCATCTATAATAGCTATTAAAATTACATAGTATTTTTTAATATTACAAAATGTGATCTCGGGGCCATTAGCATTGGCATCACCTGGGGACATTTTAGAGCTACCCTAAGGCCACAGATTCAGAATCTGTATTTTAATAAGATCTTTAGATTATTTGTATGCTCATGAAAATTTGAAAAGCACTGCTATGGTGCATGAGCATAGTCTTTGCTCGCTAGCGGCTATTATCACCTTTTCTGCTCTGTTCTCTTCTTCATTTGGCTCTGAGCAAGTTCTGCCTTCTCTTACCCCTCAGTTAATAACTGAAAGATATTAGGAAGGATTGCCGATAGTTGAACTGCTAGATTGTGAATTGCTTCACTGCAACTAAGAGACCTGATCTATATTTTCAAGCATTTTGTTTTCTTCTTCCTTGCTCTGATATGGTCTTTACCTTTGATATATGAGCAAACATCTTTTTTTTTTAATGTTTTATTTATTCATGAGAGTCAGAGAGAGAGAGAGAGAGAGAGAGAAAGAGAGAGAAAGAGAGGGGCAGAGAGAGAAGCAGGCTCCCTGCCTAGCAGGGAGCCCGATGCGGGACTCAATCCCAGGACCCTGGGATCATGACCTGAGCCGAAGGCAGACGCTTAACCATCTGAGCCACCCAGGCGCCCCATGAGCAAACATCTTTTCCAACAATCTGCAAAGTGGTTAGGAGGCTTAATTACATAGCTCTCTGCTTCTCTACTTTCCTAAACCCTTACTGGAACAGTTGATGATTATCATCAAGTGTTACTCATCTTGAAAGTAGGAATTGTCTCAAATATTAGGCAAGAAGGGCTTTTTAAAATAACTGTTGTTTCTGCCTTTTAATTCATCACTCTTGCAGAAAGTCATGCATCAAGTAGCATGTCTGTACTACATCCTTTTTCAGATTTTCTTGGCTCAACTGTCTCCTGGAGCTTCCGGTGAAATAGTTCACCCCAGCAGTTACCTGAACGACCAGCCCCTTGTGTTTGGCAAATATTTTTGCCATCTGAGACCAGTAGCATCCAGAGTCTGGAATCTCTCAACACTTCTGAACTTGGATAACATGTCACATGATAGGGCATGGATCTTCTTCAAGTAGTTATATTCCAACCAAGGTGTTGGTATATATGACCCAAGATTATGAGAGACTTAAATCCAACTGGGGAGAACTTTGACCAGTGGAAGACAGGAGATGAGAAGAAACTGTAGACAAATTATCTTTCTTTTTCTCCCCTTGATGGAACTTTCCAAGGCACAATCTCTCTATTCCTCTTTTCTGTAGATTTCTCATGATGATAGGCCTGTGCATGTGAAGAGCTTCTCAGGAAGCAAAAGCTAACACATACACACATCACATTGTTTCATTTCCTTTTTCTGTACCACCCCCCCAGCCTCCCAGAATTCCATTTTCAAATAAATGACTAGTACTTAATCTTTGTCTCAGGGTCTGTTTTCAAGGAAACCATAGTGGTTCTAGAAAGCAAACCCTTAGGACATGATTTGGAAATAAATTGCTCATCTGTGTGAAAGAAATAAGGACCCCTTTTGCTGGTGACAGTGGTGTGATGTGATAGTAACTTCTGGCATGGAGCGACATCATAACACCTCAAACTTTAACGTTGTTAATTGGGAAGAAGTATAGTTAGAGGGAAGGCATTTAGACATCAAGTACCTGTGGTTCTTGATCATTACAGGACAATGGTAAATTTGAGGATGATAAAGTACGGTAACTGCTTTTAACGGCACAGGGGACTTTGAAAGGAAAATGACAGGTAGCGTGCAGTCAATTGCAAACTGAGAAGTGATGTTCTAAAGCCAGAGGGTCTGTCTGGCAGCTGTGAAAGAGATTTTTTACTTCCTGCAGCCACAAGGCAGAGTTGCTGAACATCAAGGACCAGGGGTTGATTATGTACCAAAAGGGAGACTAAATTCCCAGCCGCAATAAATCTTCTGTCAACAATAGGGTTTTAATGGAGGAGTGGAATTCTGACACCTGGATGGTGACATTTCAGTGGGTGAGCTTGAGAACCTGAACCCTGACTTTGTCTCCCAGAACCTCTTGTCTGATAGAAGAAGTCCATTGCTCTTTGCCAGAGGAGAACCCTATAATCAATCTTTGTTAACAAATGCTTTTCAAGACCATGTCTGTTTACCACAAGACACATTACCACCACCGCGCATTGTGCCGGGCCCTGCGACAAAAATCAAACATTGGAACAGCCTGAGCAGGGAAGCACAAGCCCTTTGCCAGCAAGAAATAGCCTATACTCCAAAGACATTGCAGTACCCATGTAATATGTGCCGACAGGATTCAGGGGAATCTATGCATTTCGAAATGCGTTTCGATGGTGTTAGCCTGGGGAAGGGGTGAACGTGAGGCTCAATGGGGAAGAATCTATTGTAGAGGTCTAGAAAATTCCGTATTTTTGCAAGACCACCTAGAGTTGGGGAATCTGAGCTAACCTAAAGTGCTAACGAGGGTTTGAACATTCTGTGATAGAGTATAATATCCTGAGAACTTTTTAAATTTATGATAGTGATGGTTGTAAGAGGATGAATAGATTCTAGTTTTGAGGGTTAATCTATGGAGATTGCTCTAGACAAAGATCTAGTCTATAACTATTTAATAAACTGATCTTGATAAAACTCTTAGATTTTTTTAAATACCAAATAGGCTTACAGAATAATTTTTGTATTCTCAGTAATTTTAAGTAAAACCTCATTTGAGGTTGTGTCTGTAAACATCACAGAGAATTATTGAAGCAATCATGAGGGTGTAGATATAATCTCTTTCTGGTTACAATACCAATAAGTAACTTTCCCAGCACCAAGAAGCTTGGACAAATATATTTCCACTTTCTTACTGCATCTGTACACGGTCATCTCAAATTATGCACAAGGAAAAATGATCAGATAGCACTGGTTTAATCAAAGATTACTAAGATTACTTGCTACTTTTTAGATAACTGTTTCTAACTGAGGTGCCCACCAGGGTTTCACCCAAGAACCCATCTATCCAAATTAAAATGAAGTCCAGTGTCTCATCTGCCCACCTTGCTCCTGTTCTCCAGTCAAGATAAGATATCTCTCAAGGTAGTAGTTATTTGGTTCTGTGTTTGCTTTTGCTTAGTAGCTTGAGATGAACTCAAGCATTTTCCCTAAATTCTGCATGATTTCATGACTGCTACTGGATATAGGTTTCCCCATGATACGTTTGCTGCCCTACCTGTATTGGCCAAAAGTATAGCATAATTTAGCATACATCCTAGTCTACCTGAAATATTCAAAACCTTTTTCTCTTTCAAAGGAGGATTGAATTCTTGATCTCATTTGTTCCACCAGATTCTTGGACTTCTTAGGCAAATTTAGTTCATCCCCTCCAGCTTTCTTTAAACTTTCTAAATATCAGTAGATACTCTTATGTAAAATGACAACAACAACAACAAAATCTACCTTATTAGTATATAATAATTTCTATTTATATACTGTCTGCTATGTGACAGTTAACATGCTAGAATTTTTCTAAATAGTCTCTGAAACTGTCCTTCCAGGTAGACATTGCTGTTCTTATTTTACAAAAAGGAAATTGGGGCTCAGAATGGTTAAAATTAACTTGTCAGCATCACAAACCAGTAAGTATCAAAGCTGGGATCGAAATACAGATCTTTCTAGCTTGAGCTGTTTCTGCTCATCACACCACCCCGCACTTGTTGAAAAGGTGAACTTGATTTCAGTAGAGTTGGGTTGTATGGAGGTAATGTCATCCTACACTTAGATCACTTACTGGCTGGATTTATCTGATGGGACTATACTCTTGACATACTGAACTTCATGGTATCCAGCTAATTAGAAACTTCTTTCCTTCTAGAGCGATAGGCAGAATGGCACAATTAATCACCAGTCCAAAAATGGGAAATACTACTTTGCTTTGAGTTACTTTTCAGCATTTAAGGAAAGGATTCCTAGTGGAGACTTCTTTTATGAGATCAAGATGACATTTGAGACTAACTTGGAAGTCAAAATGCTAACGCTTATCTATTAGTAATGGAGAGAAAGAAACCTACACCCAAGTGTGGGAGAACGAATTCAGTGTTTGGTACTTCTCATCCCTAGAGTATCTAAGAAAAAGTTCGATCTACTGAACAATCTCAGTTGACAAGTTTTCAGTTTTAATTCAAATGAGAATGTGTCAGATCCAGTACCAGAGCAAGAATGACTCAGAATTACATGGAAGAGCTGTACAATGCTGTTGATTTCTGGTGCCTGTTGCTGGAAAAACCCTAATCCTCATATACTGGGTGGAACAATCTTGAACATTACCAAGGCCACTTGACAGCTAGCTCCACTGTGGCGTTACTGGGGAAAGAACAGAGAACTCCTTGAATAAATTAAAATGAAATTCACACCCAGATGATATCTATCATGACTTTTAGGCCGAACAGTCTCATTATTTTTAGCAGTGCTTAGAGTATTATTTTTCTAAGTAATTTGCCACAGTGTCGGGAAAAATTTCACTGGAAGAAATCTGAAAGAATTTTAATGACATTTCCAGCAAGGGATGTATCTACAGTTGCGAAGCTCCTAGAAAACCTATATGGTCTTTACTCTTTAATTAAAACATTGCCTATCCCTCAATAAGTATTTACTGAATTCCTACTCAGTGCCCATGTTGCTGTAGATAAAAAAAGGCAGATACAAAGGAAATAGTAGGACTGTCACTAGGTAAAAGGAATACTGAAGAGCATTCCTTTTAATCTGAGTTTATGAAAGAAGGGTGTCGTAAAGGCTAATTGTGTTTTAAGGTAGAATTTCTCAAATACTTCTAAAAACTACTGAGGACTCAATAGATTTTTAAATGTAGTTTATATCTATTAATATTTTTCCTATTAGAAATGGAAATTGAGGCACTTAAAATATTTAGAAGAGCAACAGTGAACCTATTCTATGTTAACATAAATAGAAAGTTTTTTTATAAAAAGTGTTTTCTAAAACAAAAATAATGGGAAGAGTGGTTTTGTTTTGCATTTTTGCAAATCTCATTAATGTCTGGTTTTAGAAAAGACAGCTGGAATTGCATATCTATTTCTGTTGCAATATCACATGCAGCCTCTGGAATATGTCACTGTACACTCATGAGAGAATGAGTGTTATACAGAATGTAATTACTATGAAAAAGTTTTGATCTCAAGGATCTGCTGAAAGGGACCCCCAGCGGACCACACTTTGAGAACCCCTGTTTTAGGACTGGAAGCAGTGACTCAAGATTATACATCGCTATAAAACTGAAAAATGTGTGTATTTATGTGTGATGGCATTTATGCTAAGCTCTATTTTTGAGAACTGCTTTTTAAAAATCTATGTTAAAGTATGACCAGTATTAGGAAAATGAATATAATTTGAGGCATTACTCTGATTTAATTTCATGTTGGTAGCTATAGGAAGGTCCCTGTGCACATAGAGATACACTTTGTTTATGGTCTAGTTAAATTTTCAGACTCTGTCAGCAAAAGGCCCTCAGTTGCCTTCTAATTTTTCTGTTTTCATGTGCAAGACTTTTCAACATTAGAAAGTTATCGATGTTGGTGAAGAAACTGGCCAGTCTCATTAAACAGCTCATTTATTATATTATTTTATTGTATACATCTGCTTTAAACATTGGCTATCTGAAAAAGTTATCTTTTTAGTTACGTTAACACTCATCAACAGAGCCATCCTACTATTTGGAATCAAACACCACTTGAGAAGAGAATGAACCCAGCAGACAGAATGACTTACGTTGCTGCAGGAAGAACCGACCAGATGGCAATCAAGGAATCTGAAGTTGTTATCTAGTAGAAGAAAATATTAATAAATACATTTTTGTTTCATGACATAGCACCATTAAAACATAATGGCCTCTCTTGGGGCGCCTGGGTGGCTCAGTCGTTAAGCGTCTGCTTTCGGCTCAGGTCATGATCACAGGGTCCCGGGATCGAGTCCCCAATCAGGCTCCCGGCTCGGCGGGAAACCTGCTTCTCCCTCTCCCACTCCCCCTGCTTGTGTTCCCTCTCTCACTGTGTCTCTCTCTGTCAAATAAAAAAAAAAAATCTTAAAAAAAAAAAACAACACAAAAACATAATGGCCTCTCTCAATATAAAGATAAAGTTTGCTTATTTGTTCTACCAGGCATCTAATATTAAAAAATTTTAATCATGATTAAATTTATAGAATCAAAAACCCTAATAAAGGGGCATGATGGGTCACGTCATCATTTTTCACCTGGAATCTAGTAATAAGATGATAGGTTGCATATCTTTGACTCCCTAGTTTCCCACAAGTTTGTTCACAATTTTCAGAATTTCAAATGATAAAAGGAAAATATGCCTACACGGCATTAGAAAAACCAGTAACTATTGATATTCATGGAATGCAAAGTCTCAATAGGATAGGAATGTTCTTTTTTCTCCCCGTATTTCATTTCTCCTGTGAGCACCCTGATAAAATCCCTGATAAAACATTTGGGGAAGCAATGTATTTAGTTCTAAAAACAGGTTTTGTAATGGTGGGATAAAGGGCTGTTTATTTTGTAGATGGTTCTTCTGTACAAAGAACTTTGTGTTACTCAGAGTAACACAATAGTCCAGCAGGTAATGGAAACTTCTGAATAGAAGGAAAGAAAATGGCAGTAGAAGCAGAAGATAATCTGCATTTCATGTCAAGGACAAAGGCTGCCCTGTTCAACCATGAAGTTTAGACCCCAGAGTCCATCACATTTGGTGGGGCATCTGTGGCTTCAGCAATACATGGGTCGGACACCCTTTTTTATCCTGTGCTTGAAATGTTTGTGTTAAAAAAAAAAAAAAAAGGACATGAGAAGTAACTGCTTCATGCTATCTAGAAAGATGTCCTCTTTTCTCCCTTTGCTTTGAAGTGGAATTCATGGAACATTTGAGAAATCCAGTTACTGTGCAGACTCACCACATGGGGAAAAAAAAAAAAAGAAATGGAAGTACTGAGAGTGATGATTTTTGTTGAGGTTTTATAGTCTAGCTTTAAGAAACCTGAACTTCATTCCTTCTCTAGAATGTAGATGACGATTCACAATCACAGTCAGAGAACAGACTGTTCCCACTTGCATGAAGGTTATTACGATGGAATTTTGCATCCTGAAAGAAGAGAGACAAAAGTTGCATAATTCACGTATGATAGCATAAACATAACTGCTGGCGCAGAAAGTCTTATGTAATAACTGAAAAATCTGATCCTGATCACCGTACTAACATTCACGTGCAGAATTTGAGAAATATGTAATTCACCTAAAGTCGCACATCCCCTTTACGCTAGGAAAGTGGCAAGATATTTAAAAAGCAAGATTAAAGGAGACAAAGGATTACACTTTAATCATTGTGGAATCTGAAAGTGCTGGTTAACAAAGCGTTGCCAAGTTGAATCATTCATCTTTGACTGCAATTCCGTTCTCAGTCTGTTTCTCACTTTGTAATTTCACACGACCCAAATATCTTAGAATCTGCTTTGATGATTGGTTCTTGTCAGTTACCTGTTTTGAGGCACTTTTTCTCGTTGCTTTTGTACATTTTAATTTTTGTAGCTCGTCTATCATCATGGATGGGGTATTTGCACATGTATATATATATGCGTGAATAATACGCATTTTTTGTAAAAATAGAAAGCAAATATATCACCTATGTTCTATGTAGTATTATGTAGGTGTATTTAAATGTGTATTTGTGTGTGTATAAATATGTATACATATATATATATTTGATACACGAGAAACCTATATTAAAGGTTTGGAATGAAGAAAATGAATCAATTAGTAATAGTAGGACAGATTACCTGGTTTAATTTGCATGACTTTTTTTCCCTCTGATTTGTGTGATTGCTTTCAATGAGATCCGTAATCACCACTTGAGGGTGACCTTTCTGTCTCTCTTTGTGGGAGCCTCAGCCTTCTTCTGCACACAAAGGCTATGTCAGGCCCTTAGAGTGTGGAATGCTTTGGATAATGGGCAAGCAGTCTAATCAGCTTGCTACTGATGGAGAGAAAAGAAGAACAGGGAGCCTGCTTTTGAAGTTGCCTCCTTTGTGGGTCTGAGTCACCCGCAGCTGTAGCGTTCCAGCCTGTTTGTTTTAAGTTTTATAGGAGGAGCAGGAGCTCCAAGTTTGATACTGTGTTTATTTTCTTCTGCCAATCTGAGAGATTCCTATAGAGCAAAGACAAACCTCGGCGTGGCATTTTCATCTCTAAACCAAATGCTCAGACACCCACGTGCCTTAAATGAGTTGGCAGGCGAAGGAACCCACCTATATGTGCAATTGCGCAAAAACATAGTCATCTTCCAAAATAAAACCAGGGTCGTCGTCTTTATGCTTTCCTCTCTCCACTGTTGGGAAAAGAATGAGGGAGACAGATTATAAGGAACTGTATTATATGTAATTCTACTAGAAATATATAATGGGTCTCCCTCATTTTTTTTTAATTTGAGTATAGTTGACACAAAATGTTACATTGTGTCTTTGCTTTTTTCTACACAAGGTGAAATAATGTGCTCTAGGCATCCCAAGTAATTTGTAGAGCAATTACTACCTTACCTTCATTTTCCCTCCCCCTTTGTGTGTCTCCAGTAGGCTGTAAAGCTGTAAAGGCATTAAAGAAATAGAATCGCGCCGCAGCGCACAAGGAAGCCGAGCTGAGCCCCTGCGCTGTGTGAGGGGCTCGCCCTGCAGCACTTCGCGCGGGGATTCATTTCTCCTACCTTCGGAAAATAAACCGTCTTCCTTTAAGGAGAGGGTTTTATCACTACGTTTTCCCTCTTGTATGGGCTTTAAAAATAATTTCTTGATTTTAGTTTTTTATATAATGAAAGGATACCTACTAATATTAAAAAAGTATTTGCATGTGATCAAAGTTTGTCTAAATTTTTATCATTTTTATGTAAATTCAATCATTTTCTTATGTATCATGTTTTACTAGCAAATTAGGGATCACCGTGTTATGTTAGAGTTAAAGATTTACTGTATATGAAAATGTGGAATAAATTTTAAACACGTTAGTACACGGAAATCAAAGAATTAAGTGAGCTAATATTTGTAACTCTCGGATTTCGCATTTAATACATTTTTTAAATAATTGATTTATTTCTAAAGAAAGAAAATCATGAAATCACTTTGCAAGTACACAAAGATAGAACATTCTCAGTAAAGATAGAATATTTTTATAAAAGGAAATCTAAAATGAATTTAGTACTCTGTTTACATTTTTTTAAAGAATTTATTTATTAGAGCATGAGTGGGGTGAGGGTCAGAAGGGGAAGCAGACTCGCCACTGAGCAGGAAGCCTGATGTGGGGCTCCATCCCGGGACTTGATCCTGGGACTCTGGGATCATGACCTGAGCTGAAGGCAAATGCTTAACCTACTGAGCCACCCAGGCAGCCCTGTTTACATTGTTTAAGTACAAGAAATAGCAATGTAATAAAAAGCTATACATAAAATTAATGAGATAAAGGTGAGTTGTGGATCTCGAGAAAAGGATTAGGAGGGGGATAATTTTGTGAAATTATCATAATTTTTATCTTCTCCGCTAATTTGTGTTTCAATATCAATACTTCTTACTTTGCATAGAAGTTTTAACACTATATGTCTTGGAATAAGAACAATTCAAAACTGTATTTTTCCAAATTCCCATGGGAGTCAGTATATCACAGCTCAGCCATGGAAGCAAACACATCTGGATCTTTTAGGCCTTAACACACACTGGAGCCACTCATAGGCTCTCAAACTGAGCTATTTTATTTTATTTTATTTTATTATTTTATTTTTTTAAAGATTGTATTTATTTAAGAAAGAGAAAGAGAGCACAAAGGGGGTGAGGGGCAGAGGGAGAAGCAGACTCCCTGCGGTGCAGGGAGCCCAGTGTGGGATGTGGGGCTTGATCCCGGGACTCCGTGATTATGACCTGAGGTGAAGGCAGGCGCTTATCCGACTGAAACACACACGCACCCCATCAAACAGAGCTATCTTAAAAGGAAGACATAAATGAACAATTTAAGTGGATTTTTAAAAAATAGAGAATCTAACAGATGTTGTTTACCCCTGTACAATCTTAGTCTTCAAGTTCTGAATTGTCTTCCTAAACTTCATATTAAGACATAGAAACAATGGGGTAGGAATTATGCTATATGTATGAGTAAATTTGTCACTCACATTTTGTCTCGCTTTTTAAAAGCTGTGGTTTGTATACCATAATTTTTATAAGCTCTTTAATATTGAATATTCAGGCAATTTTGTTTCGCTTTTATGAATAAATCTGTCTATAGAAATGTTTATGTTAATGGTTAAAGACTGGCATATTCCTCTCATTATTTGTCAGAAATTCTTGAAAAATCTTAGGGAATTTTTCATAAATGTCTCCATTTATGCATTCATCAGAAATATTTTTTGAGTGCCTGCTATGAGGCTAGGAACCATCCTGGGCATTTGGTTATGTACAAAATGTATCCATATATACAAAATGGACAAAAGTCTACTCAGAAGAATGTTTATTTTTGTGGGGGAGACAGACAATAACTAAAAGAGGGAAGTAGAATATACAAGCGCCAAGAAGAAAACTGAAGGAGAAGTGGTAGGTAGAAAGAGTGTGGGGAGAAGAGGAAGAGGGACAGGGGCTGCAGTTCCATACAGGTCAGCCAGAGAAAGCTTTGCTCTTGGCTTCCAGAAGGGGGTATTTAGGTCAACCCAAAGAAAGGGAAGATATCTGTGGAGAAAGAGCCTGTCTGCCGCAGTGACCAGCAAGTTCAAAATGCCTCAGCTAAGAATGTACCTCATTTCTGGAAGGAACTGGGAAGAGGGCAGTATGGCTGAAGCCAAATGAACGAGGAGGCAGCAACAGCACATGAAGAGGAAAAACACGGGCCAGATGATGTAGGGTCTTCTGCGCTGCAGTAAGAATGTGCTTTATATTCTGAGGCAGATGGAATGCTCTGGCGGGCTTGAAGAGGGGAATGACGTCATCTGACTTAGCATTCTGACTCCTGTGTTAAGACTATAATTATTTGGAGTAAGAGCAGATCCAAGGAATCCAGTTAGGAAACTATTAAAATACCATAGAAGGAAAAATGTCAGTTGAACACAAGTAATAACTGAAATAACAGTAAGTGGTCAGATCCTAAAGATAGAACTGTCAGGATTTACTGAAAGATTAAAAGTAGGGAGTGGGAGAAAGAAAATAAACAGAGATGATTCCAAGGTTTTTTGTTTTGTTTTTCTGGGGGTGGGGGTGGGTCAGTGTAACCAGAAGTACGCAATGCCAAGACCTAGATGAGAAAAACAGAAGCAGGTCTGAGGAAGAATGTCAGGACTTGAGTGTTGACCATGACAAGTCTGACATATTAGAAATGTTGAGTGGGCAGTAGGAGCTGGACTGAAAAGAAGAGGCAAGCATAGAGAAATATTTTTAGGAGTCATGAGCATTGCATCAGTTATTGCTGTTTAAGAAACCACCACAGAATCTGAGTAGCATACAGGAAGATTTGTATTTCTGACATACCTGCAAGATGACTTGGGGTTGCCTGAGTCTAGGCTGGGTTTCTCTGCGGAGCTCTGCTTCAGCTAAGGGTCAGGCTGGACTTTGCTGCTCACTCTGGGTTGGGTTTTGGCCTTCTCCATGTGCTTACATTCAGAGGCTAAGGCTTAAGGGGCAGCAGTTACCCTCTTCTTGTGGTGATGGCAGGGGTATAAGAGGTAGGTCCCACTGCTCAAGCACATGTCTTATGTCATCCCATTGGCTACACCAAATAACAAAGCCAATCCAAAAGCCAGGAAGTGGAAGTTTCATGCTTCGTTCTTGTGCAACAAAGGGCCAAATTACATGGCAAAGGCTGTGGATACAGAGAGACGTAAAGAATGAGGAAAATAACTCATTCTACCATGGACACCTATGCATCATATTTAAAGCCAGAAACCTGGACGAGATCCCAAATGATGGCACCAATTTATTCTCTCACTAGCCATACATGAGAGTTTCTGTTTCCTTTGCTCTGGCCAGCTCTGTCTTGTTATTTTAAAACCGATTTGCCAATGTTAGCAATGAAAATAACTCTTTGTTTTAACTACAATAATTGTATTTTTAAACGAATCTTAAAACATAGAAATACTTGGAGTCAGTGTGTGATTTTGATCTTCCAGTAGGATTTTCTTTCAAGGGCTCATTATGCGATGGTCTAGAGCCCAGGAAGAAAAGTTTGCTGGCAGATTTTGTTCCCTTTTGTATTATTTAACCATTTTTACCCCTTGATAATTATTAAAAAGGATTGAGAATGAATTTCAAATAGGTATGGCTTATAAGGCTAATCTAATACCTACAGTTTGCTTTTAATCACTATCAGAAGGGATTCCTTGTTGGTGAGAACCAAAGCAAACAATGATAAAAATATACTCTGAAAAACCCTATTGAATTGTTGACTCACACATGCAGCATTGACAATATGATAAATTATAAAGCTGCCACAGAAAAAAACTTACCATGCTTCTCTGCATATGGGGGGTCCCCTTCTTATATAAAATCATTATTGTGAGAAAATGACCCGTGTGGCTGGCTGTGGCTAAAGGCTCACATTTGCCTCTTCATTCTCAGCAAAGGGCCTTATGTCCTATTAACAATGCACACAATCGGTTCCAGCCCTTTGCAATTCATTATGTGTGGGCTGCACGTATTTTCAATGAGTTGAAAACATCCTTAAGATTTTTGAGGTATGGTAAAATTACACGTTTTCAGTGATTGTAAAATATTTTTAAAAAAGATTTTATTTACTTATTTGACAGAAGGAGAGAGAGAACAAGCAGGGGGAGCGGCAAAGAGAGAGGGCTTGAGCCTGGGGCCCTGGGATCATGACCTGAGCCCAAGGCAGATGCTCAACTGACTGAGCCACCCAGATGCCCCAGTGACTGGAATATTTATCTGAGAAAAGAAATTCTAATTTTAGAATCTTCCACACTGTTCACATGCAAACTGCACGTGAGTTTAGCAGTGATCATGGAAACAAGCACATGAGTGGGAGCAAGGGTAAAGCTCCCAAAAGCAGAGAAAGGTTTTGTATTCAGCACTTATCCTGGAAAAGTAGGTTTTCTTTGTACATGTGATAAAGAGCACAGTAAGGCATACTTTCAGGATGAAAATAGAAAATCCATTAAGAAATAAAAACATTGTTGATTCCATTGCTTGAGAAAAATATTCCTCTATTCATCCACAGTAGGTTTGTTCTCCCAGAACAAGACTTTTTGTGTTACCTTGAATTTGTCCCAAAGAAATATATGTGCTGAACTCTAACTAAATCATAGTGAATGAAATTTTGCATTTAATAACCAGTAGATTTATGATTTCATGATTTCATGTGCCCTGTTTTGATATCAAGCAGACTTGATCCAAATATGACTATTTTGTTCTCTTATTACACACAGATGCATAGCTTCGCTTTTTCCTAGTAAATGCCAAATATGTTTAGCACTAAAAGGATGTTTTTGAAGATAATTAAGAAGA
The DNA here is from genome assembly GCF_003265705.2 of Callorhinus ursinus. Taxonomy (NCBI): domain Eukaryota; kingdom Metazoa; phylum Chordata; class Mammalia; order Carnivora; family Otariidae; genus Callorhinus; species Callorhinus ursinus. The sequence goes on from NW_027397074.1 coordinate 30,096,327, forward strand.
TGCTGGGCCATTATTTGGCTTCGGGAGGTCAGCAAGGGAAGTCAAACACAGCTGGATTCAAAAGGAGTCCAGATCTCTTGGGAGAAATTTCCTCCAACCAGGTCAAAGTGCAAAGGCTTTATATGTATGTGAAACAAACAAACAAACAAAAGAGTTGCAGTTAATTTAAGTGTGTTAATATAAAATAAAATAATTCAAACTGAATAAAAGGTATTTAAGGGCATGAATTTTCTAATGTCCCAGGCATTAGATATTGCCTAATAAACTAAATAGTTCAACTCTGCAGTGGTTTTACTCTGCAGACTATCTAAGATGGTTATACTCTGTAAAAGGTGAAGCACATAGAAGGCAGGTGGTCTTCAACTTTGTTATTTGAGTTGTAGTTCAGTGGTAGAATAACTAGATGGTCCAGATGAATTTTATAAGTGCCTTTGTTCAGTGCCCAGCTCTTATTTTTAGGGCTTATATAAGAGGAAACAGTATAACAGCAATAAATATGTGGTTTTAAATGATGCACAAATTCCCAAAGGTGCTCTAAGATCAAAGATCAGTGTTTCCATCAACATTTTAAATATTTGCAAATGTCTTTTTTGAAAGTTTGAGTGTCAATTTCCTCCAAGTTTCCAAATGAACACTTTATGTTAGGGATATACAGGATGGGTAGGTAAAAAATAGACATGTAATGACCTAAGGGGTGTGTGTGTGTGTGTGTGTGTGTGTGTGTGTGTGTGTGTAATTTTTTTTAACGACCTAAAGAAAATATGGTTGTGTGTATGCCTTTGTACAAGTATGCATATATATGAGAGCGAGAGAAACAACCATTTGTGAATTATAAGTTACGCTAGCTGTTCTACTGAACAGTAGGGGTATGATGATCAAACGTTGATAAAACAGATCCCACCTTGATGTCACACACACTTGCACACATCTCTCTCTAATTTGTAGTTAAAATCCCTCCTTTTACATCATGATCTAAATACATGATTTGGCTTTGATACATCTTCATATTTTAAAGCCTTACTATTCACAGAATATACATTCTCTGATATGGCTTGGAAGAGAGAATGGCATTTTGATGCGATCCATTGGGCAATTAATTCATTTTACCCAACTTGTTGACTCACATACCCCCTTGGTTTGAATAACTCTCAGGATTAAGCTGTACTGTTAAAACCGCCACATGCCCGTGAATGGTATCTCAAACAGGATTTCATTATCTGAGTGTTAAATGAAGTTTTTTTCTCCATTTGTTTCTGTGAGGGGATGGGGTAAAAAGTTCTCACAGCTGCCAGACAAAGAATGACTCTATTTAAAGAGTGGTTGGAAGCACAAATGTTGATTATCTGAATGAAAGAATTTAATTAAGTTTCCTAAAGAACAGGATACTACTGACATCATTGATTGGCTAAATGAAGCCGGGAAATACAGTATTTAACATTACAATATTTTTCACTTAATGATGCCAGTATTAGATCTTGGCTGGTGTCCTGGAATATGCACAATGGCTTGGCAACCAATTAATTATTTTGTAATTGCAGATGTGGAGCTTAGGGGTGTGAAAGTCTCTTTGCCAGGATGGTTTTGGGAAAAGAACCAAAGCAATCATTGTATTTCCTTGTCTATGCGCACATCCTTATTTATGAATATGGTTAAAAATTCTTGAGGTCAGATGATCACAATATCATAAACAGCGTTTAATTAACCTCTGAAAGTGGTTCTTTAACACAGCAGACTGAGGCCAAAAAAACCAACTGGCCTGGGTCATAGGCCGTAAAAATAGCTTAAAATTTGCATAAAATATCTTACATTTTGATAAAAATAGATAATGTCTCTTAGTCCTTGATGATTATTATTTTAATGAGGATATTTAAGGCCATACTAACTTTCACTGCAACTGAAATTTACTGTGGTAGCCAGTGCTCACCGGAGCTGTTGGTCACGTCACTTTTATTTAACCACGAAACTCCACATCAGTGGATAAGGAACCTCAACATTGAAGTCATCAATATAAAGAAATTTGATAGCGGTATTAGGTCTTGGGTAGCAAATGATACTTAACACAGTATTATTATCATATATCCCTGTAATCAGTTTAACACTTAGTTATGGCTCCAACCGAGAAAAATAAGAAGGTGGCCAAGGTATTGAGAGTACAATTTCTTTCTTTTCTTCCTTTTTCTTTTCTTTCTCTTTATCTCCCTCTCTCTCTCTCTCCCTCCCTCCCTTTCTTTTTCTTTCTTTATTGTAAGAGATCCTAAAAATATCAATTGTAGTGAAGAACTATACATTCATCTTTCTCTGTGTGGTTCAGTGTGAATAGAATTAAGTCCTACACTATTATTAACCACATAAGTGGTTCAGGGTGATCTTTATTTTAACACTGGCTCTACTACTTGTGGTATGATGTCAAACAAGTAAAATAATGTACCTGAGCCTCACTCAAGTTTCTTATATAATAAAAAAATAAATTCTTAAGATCTTCTTTAAAAGGTTATTGAAAGATTTAAATAGAATATATGTAAAACATTGAATACATTCCCAGAAAAAAGTTGGCATTTTTAAAATACTAGCTATATAGTTTCACATATGTCTTAATTCATAAATGTACATGTATACATTTTATATACATTTGTATAGGCATAGTTAAATGTGTATGTATATTTTCTAAATATATAGAAATCTGAATGTGTATTGAAATTTTTTAGATTTCCTATTTATTGAAGAAAGCATGCATCAAACAAGTAGAATGTTGCACCAGATACATGGATCTTGGTTTACCCACATGCAACCATCCACTCTCACAACCTTCCTCACCCAATACATATGCAGTTATTTACCTAATACTATAAATTCAATGAGAGCTTTTTTCATTTACTTCAAAACTGTCTTATTTTGACTTTAGCTGGTTCTGCCTTTAAATGGAACCAAAGATAGTAGAATAGCATCCATTTCAGAGGTGACATAAAGTGCAGTGCACTACTTTTGTTAACATCAGGTTAAACAACATGGTGTGCCCTCGTCAATTAGTTTATAGCATAAACTTGATACAACACTGACATAAAGGAAAAGAGGAATACAGGATAAACATTGTACTTTCATATAGGTGTATGTACTACATACCCCTGACAAAGTAATGTGGGCAGGAAAAAATAATTTTCTTTGTGGGCTTCCCCAAAATTCTAACAAAGAATCATTGTTTTATCATACTGTCATCTGAGAGATGAAAATATGTTTATTTTTGACCTGATTGATATAATATTATTTAAAAATGATTTCAGATTCACTTACTACCTTCCAAAATATAACTGTGGACTTAATTGTAGTTGGCCCCAAAACTGATTCTAAGGGGTATAAGTTCAACAACATGCATTGTAATTATTACTCAAATACCAAAGCTACTAAAGTGTTCGTGTGTGTGTGCTACTTCTAGTGTTTATCTCCTTTCTAAATAGCGCTTTTGTCAAGAATTTATCTTTTTATGGATATCCCAAATTATATACCCTCACACTTGTACCAGAAAAATAAAACCACTGTCTCTTGTTGTCTTAATGTTCATGCTAATGGATTCTCTATTGACATAATGAGTTTGGACCTTAATGAAAATTCACACTGGGATCTCATAAATGGAAATAGGAAGAAACAGAAATTTCTAGAAGCATTTTGAGAAGAGTTTGCACAAGATATATTCTAAATCAGAATTTATGAAAAAAATTACATGAATATCTTGAGTTTAGCTAACATGATTATAGCACTTGGGAAGAAAATCTACCTCTGTGTTGATACTAAGAATTCTTTGGTGTGCATTTAAAATTGACCATTGTTCTGAGTTTAACCTCAGGGATATTGTGACACCAACCTGAAAATTAAAAAAATGATGTAAAAATACCACCCCCTTGAAGCTGAGCCAATGTAAGTTACCATTTGGATATTTTCTGCTCTTCACTTGCTTATGCTTCCTGGAAATTGTTTAAGGTATCTGTAGAACATCTTTATACACAGTCTATTTTTTTTTCCAGAATGAAAAGGAATAAACTCAGCTTCTTTTTCTTACCTTATGTCTTGAACCAAAAATATAATTTAACTAATGTCTGACAACTACACGAAGAGAATAATGTTTTTATTCATTATAAATAATGAGAGCAAATTCATTGTGAAGCTGAAATATATTGTGTAATGAATCAAATCAGCTTTGAGTTCTTGGCTTCCAACATCATTGCATGTTCAGACTGTTTCATGATGAGACCATTGGTGGTTCCAAAATAGTTCATGTTAAGCATGGCTTCCCCAAGGAGCTGTGAAAGCGCAAGAACCTGGGATGTGTTCTAAATTAGAATCTCCTGAGGCCTGCCTTAGGATTTCTTCAAGTAATCCTTTACTTGGTCTTTAGTGTGTAGATCCATTGAATGACCTTTGATTATTTTGGTTGCTACAAGTGGTATCTGATCAGAAGTTAGGCTGGGTTAGGGAACAGGAGATGGAGCAAGGGAGCCATTTGCTGTGGTTGCCAGGACATCTTAGGGAGATGCTTTTACATCTGGTTGTGTTTAATGTTTTTATTATTGATATGGAAGAGCTTTTTAAAACTGCATTAAATTATCCTCATGGGGGATACTAGACTAGAAAGGCATATGAAAAACAGTACAAACAGGATAACAGGAAGGAAAGTATATTTTCCTTGGACTGTAATTCCCAGCCCTATTATTTTTTTTCTGGAAAAGAAAAACACAGGCACTCCTTTCCCAACAATTCTCCACCCCCAAATACTGCAGCTTAGAGAGCTATTAATTTCAATAGAAAATTTTGATACTGGCAATTTATACAAATTTAACTTACTCTTCACAATAACACTAAGAGGAGGTGAGATTACGGTCATGTTAAGATGAGCGAGTTGAGCAAGCAATTTGTCCAAGTACAATAGCTAGTAAGTGGCAGAAACTAAACCTGAACTTAGGGCTCTCAGACATCAAATTCAGTCATGCTCTCCTTCCCTGGATTGTGTTGCTTCATCAACGTGTAGAATTTAGAGCAAATAAATTAAGTTGGGTTTTACTGGTGGATACTAGAGATAGTATTTTAGAACTAACTAGTTGTCTGTGCTTTATGAAATCCTAATAGAGCTCATCTGGACTATTAAATTTTCTGAAAACTTGTTAAAGCTAGAAATACTGTGATGGTTGAATTTCCCAAGCTAATAAAATGGTAATTGGCAGAAGATACACAAGTAAAAGTATATAGTACAAAATCTAAGGAAATATTAGCATAACTTAGATTTTTGCAAACTCATGATTTATGTAATCATTGGTTTATATCCAAAAATCTTAAAAGGACGAAAGCACGTATTTGTGAAAGTCAAAATTAATAAGGAGATTCTAGGAAAGAAATGATAAATATAGGAATAAATCTATCTTAGCATCTATATTAATATCCTATTGTAAATTATTTGTAAATTTTCCAAAGCTAAACTGATGGTTAAGGGACTGAACTCTAAAGTAGACTATGTGTGTTGAAACAGCTTACCAACTTACGGCAAGTTATATTATTTCTCTAAGTTATATAGCCTTCTTTTGTTTTGTTTTTTCATCTATAACACTGGCATAATTACAAATAACCAATATGATATGGTACGAATGATATAGTGAATACATGTAAATCATTTTGAACTTACTCAGCATAAGTCAGATGGGTTGTAACGCTAACTGCTAATTATTATTATCAGCTCTAAATGTAAATTCTAAAATTTGTGGAATCATTACTATATTTCAAACTAGATTTGATAAAGTGCAAATATATTTGCCTTGACTAAACTGCTATCAAGTACATTACGACTAACCTATAGTATCATCTCTGTGTAAGAGCAACTGGGCTCAGTAGGTGCTAAAGACAAGAATGCCTAGCAAAGCCATAATGCTACATTCAAAACATATAGCAATAGCAAAATCTATATCCCAAGGAATGGGCTAATGTTCAGATTAATCCCTCCTGGGGAGATAGATATTTATAGGCCAGAAGAACTTGCCTTTGTTGTCAATTATTTTTGAGCTATTCTTCTGGAATTTGCCTGCGGCATTCACAAATACATCCACAACGAGTTAGTAATTAAAGATCTTCATACTTTGAACAGGAATTCAATTTGAGAAAACATGCATTTGGAGCCAAGCTTGATGAATAAGTTGGTTATCAAGGCTGGGTGATGACATTGATTTTGGTGAGTGAGTCATGAATAGTTCTGAGAGCGATTCCAATATTTGTGGTATTGGCAGCAATGTGGTATGTGCCAGGAACTTTGCACAGGACTTGGCATACTGACTCTCTCATATGCTCAGGATGAATTTAGGGTCAAAAGATACCTTTTTTTGCATTGAGGACTTTGAATTTTGTGTGGAAAAGCAGTGCCCCCTTTTATTCACATGTAATTTTTGAAAATCGGATTTAAAACACATATTAGAAAGGGGCAGGAGCAGGAGTTGAGCAATGCTCTCTTGGCACTTCAAGTTGTCTGCTGGTGAGGAGGCAGGGAGGCGAGGAGGTATTCCATTCATACACAAGTTTGGAGCTGCCTTGCCAAAGGGACAGTGTTGGTTGGGAATGGTAGGAAAAGAAAGGCGAGCATCATCCCATAAAGGCTGGGAGGAATTTTGCATGATAAAAACCAGTTTCCCAGGCCCTTGGATAGAGCAATTGTAAGGGAGGGAGCTTTGAGGCACACAGTTATATGACCTCCCTTAGCTATGTGACATTCCCTTAAGGACACATTGTCTTCTGGCCACCTTCATGCTTGACTTGAAAACTCTTTCAGTCTCGAGACAATAAAGGCATGGATGCTTCTTTATGCTACTTTTCCCAATGAATGTGCTCCAGTTGAATTCTTAAAACCTATAACTACAGTTAAAAAAAATCAAGTGCAGGTTAAAAATATCCCAAGCTGTTAAGAAACCCACTTGAAAATACCAAGATACTTTATTGCCTTATCTGTGTTGTACTGCTTTGCCTTTTGTGGCTTTGTTTGTAATTACCCTTCCAGTGACCCTCTTCATTGTTGCTCCCATAATAGTCACTGTTTTCTTGGGAATTGGGTAAAAGAAGTCAGACTGTGCTGTGAATGGAGCACTTCTCCAACCCTGTTAATTTGCAGATGGATGAGGTGACGTCTTTGTGCCACCTGCTGAGGAGCAGTGGGGAGGCTGCCTCCTCAGTCACCCAGAGAGCCACTGTTGTCCACAGGCTCTCATGCAGCGATTGTAAATGAGGCGCCTCCGTGGCCTCTTTCTTTAATGCCCGATCCAGTCTTTATGTGTGGCACCGTAATTCTTTCTTCCTGTCCACTGGCTTCAAAGCCTCCTTCTAAACTAGCGTCTCCACAGCTAGAATCAGGCTGACTTTCTCTCCCACAATATATGTTTATTTCCATATAAAAAGATGATCTCGGTTTTCCTACAGGTGATTTAAAACTGATCTATGCATCATTTACATGTATGGTGCCTCAGCTGCTGTTCACCTTGATAGGAAATAAAGAATCTTTCCTTCAAACTGCTTTCTTAGATGTTGTTTGATTGTGTACACATTTCGTCCCACATAGAGAACATCTAATGGAAGGAGAGTAGAAAACGAACCAATGCTTGTTATTATTTGCTTAGTGGAGACTTTTCTTAATCACTGGCTTTTCAGTAAGGCCCTTTACATACACTGCCCTTCGGAATTTAGTATTCGTTTGTGTTTACAGAAGCCACAAATACCTAAAAAGATTTTTGTGCTAGTAGAAATTTTATATGAAAAGGAATATTAATTCAGTTAAGTAATAAGCCCTGAATAGTTTTTACTTCTTAACAAAAGCCATGAAATTGGGCCAATACGTGGAGGGGTACTTAGCAATTTTTATTTTAATTTTTGTATTGTTATGTTAATCACCATATATTACATCATTAGTTTTTGATGTAGTGTTCCATGATTCATTGTTTGTGCATAACACCCAGTGCTCCACGCAGAATGTGCCCTCTTTAATACGCATCGCCAGGCTAACACATCCCCCCACCCCCCACCCCTCTAGAACCCTCAGTTTGTTTTTCAGAGTGCATCGTCTCTCATGTTTCGTCTCCCCCTCTGACTTACTCCCCTTCATTCTTCCCCTCCTGCTATCTTCTTTTTCTTTTTTCTTAACATATGTTGCATTATTTGTTTCAGAAGTACAGATCCGTGGTTCAACAGTCTTGCACAATTCACAGCACTCACCATAGCACATACCCTCCCCAATGTCTATCACCCAGCCACCCCATCCCTCCCACCCCCCACCACTCCAGCAACCCTCAGTTTGTTTCCTGAGATTAAGAATTCCTCATATCAGTGAGGTCATATGATACATGTCTTTCTCTGATTGATTTATTTCACTCAGCATAACACCTTCCAGTTCCATCCATGTTGTTGCAAATGGCAAGATCTCATTCCTTTTGATGGCTGCATATTATTCCATGGTGTATATATACCACATCTTCTTTATCCTTTCATCTGTCGATGGACATCTTGGATCATTGCACAGTTTGACTATTGCGGACATTGCTATAAACATCGGGGTGCACGTACCCCTTCGGATCCCTACATTTGTATCTTTGGGGTAAATACCCAGTAGTGCAATTGCTGGATCGTATGGTAGCTCTATTTGCAACTGTTTGAGGAACCTCAATACTGCTTTCCAGAGGGGTTGTACCAGCTTGCATTCCCACCAACAGTGTAAGAGGGTTCCCCTTTCTCCGCATCCCCGCCAACATCTGTCATTTCCTGACTTGTTAATTTTAGCCATTCTGACTGGTGTGAGGTGGTATCTCATTGAGGTTTTGATTTGGATTTCCCTGATGCTGAGCGATGTTGAGCACTTTTTCATGTGTCTGTTGGCCATTTGGATGTCTTCTTTGGAAAAATGTCTGTTCATGTCTTCTGCCCATTTCTTGATTGGGTTATTTGTTCTTTGGTTGTTGAGTTTGAGAAGTTCTTTATAGATTTTGGATACTAGCCCTTTATCTGATATGTTATTTGCAAATATCTTCTCCCATTCTGTTGGTTGTCTTTTGGTTTTGTGGACTGTGTCTTTTGCTGTGCAAAAGCTTTTTATCTTGATGAAATCCCAATAGTTCATTTTTGCCCTTGCTTCCCTTGCCTTTGGCGATATTTCTAGGAAGAAGTTGCTGCGGCTGAGGACGAAGAGGTTGCTACCTGTGTTCTCCTTGAGGATTTTGATGGACTCCTGTCTCACGTTTAGGTCTTTCAACCATTTTGAGTCCATTTTTGTGTGTGGTGTAAGGAAATGGTCCAGTTTCATTCTTCTGCATGTGGTTGTCCAATTCTCCCAACACCATTTGTTGAAGAGACTATCTTTTTTCCATTGGACATTCTTTCCTGCTTTGTCAAAGATGAGTTGACCATAGGGTTGAGGGTCCATTTCTGGGCTCTCTATTCTGTTCCATTGATCTATGTGTCTGTTTTTGTGCCAGTACCATACTGTCTTGATGATGACAGCTTTTTATATAGAGCTGGAAGTCCGGAATTGTGATGCCACCAGCTTTGCTTTTCTTTTTCAAGATTCCTGTGACCCCTATTCGGGGTCTCTTCTGGTTCCATACAAATTTTACGATTATTTGTTCCATTTCTTTGAAAAAGGTGGATGGTATGTTGATGGGGATTGCATTGAATGTGTAGATTGCTCTAGGTAGCATTGACATCTTCACAATGTTTGTTCTCCCAATCCATGAGCATGGAACATTTTTCCATTTCTTTGTGTCTTCTTCAAATTCTTTCATGAGTATTTTATAGTTTTCTGAGGACAGATCCTTTGCCTCTTTGGTTAGATTTATTCCTAGGTATCTTATGGTTTTGGGTGCAATTGTAAATGGGATTGACTCCTTGATTTCTCTCTCTTCTGTCTTGTTGTTGGTGTATAGGAATGCCACTGATTTCTGTGCATTGATTTTATATCCTGCTACTTTACTGAATTCCTGTATGAGTTCTAGCAGTTTTGGGGTGGAGTCTTTTGGGTTTTCCACATAAACTATCATATCATCTACAAACAGTGAGAGTTTGACTTCCTCTTTGCCGATTTGGATGCCTTTGATTTCTTTTTGTTGTCTGATTGCTGTGGCTAGGACTTCTAATACTGTGTTGAATAGCAGTGGTGATAGCGGACATCCCTCCTGCGTTCCTGACCTTAGGGGAAAAGCTCTCAGCTTTTCCCCATTGAGAATGATATTCGCTGTAGGTTTTTCATAGATGGCTTTGATGATATTGAGGTAGGTACCCTCTATCCCTATACTCTGAAGAGTTTTGATCAAGAAAGGATGCTGTACTTTGTCAAATGCTTTTTCTGCATCTATTGAGAGGATCACATGATTCTTGTTCTTTCTTTTGTTAATGTATTGTATCACATTGATTAACTTGCGGATGTTGAACCAGCCTTGCAGCCCAGGGATAAATCCCACTTGGTCGTGGTGAATAATCCTTTTAATGTACTGTTGGATCCTATTGGCTAGTATTTTGGTGAGAATTTTTGCATCCATGTTCATCAAGGATATTGGTCTGTAATTCTCCTTTTTGATGGGGTCTTTGTCTGGTTTTGGGATCAAGGTAATGGTGGCCTCATAAAATGAGTTTGGAAGTTTTCTTTCCATTTCTCTTTTTGGAACAATTTCAGGAGAATAGATATTAATTCTTCTTTAAATGTCTTAGAATTCCCCTGGGAAGCCATCTGGCCCTGGGCTTTTGTTTGTTGGGAGATTTTTGATGACTGCTTCAATTTCCTTAGTGGTTCTAGATCTGTTCAGGTTTTCTATTTCTTCCTGGTTCAATTTTGGTAGTTGATCCATCTCTAGGAATGCACCCATTTCTTCCAGGTTATCTAATTTGCTGG